>NW_017097660.1:4410-8683 GCF_001412225.1 Nicrophorus vespilloides
TCTCTAACTCTGTTTCCATCTTAGTATCAAAAGCGAAGCTGCGAAAGATTTAAGACTCAATTCAGCGCCGCTTGCAGAAGAGATATATACTGAGCTAGACAAAGATCTGAATATTTGATGGCACTGGAAACTGCATCCGGCAAGCGTCTTTAATTTTCTTTGGAATCCATGGAATCCAATCATTTGAAGCTGTGGATTCTGTTGTTCTGGAGGTCTTTAGATAGGTCTTGATTACCATTGTTGACGTTACTGTATAAATTTACTAACAACCTGGAGGAGGATAACAAGTTTATGAAAAGAATCTTGGGAGGATCGATTGTGCAGGAGCAGGAAGTACTCAGGAATTCGCTAAAGAAAGTCATGTCCAAAAGAGATTTTCCTGTAGAGAAGGCGGTGGTGATGAAGATTGAAGTGTTGGATAATTTTAATACTGATGTCTTGGACATGGAGATGGATATCATGTTCTTCAAGGAAATTTGCAAAAATTGAAGAAGGTATACCTGGTTACAAAGGAGACTAGTATGTCTATAGACGAGGAATAATTTTATCTCCAATTTTGTATATATTTATATTTTTATTAATATTATGTTGTATTTTCAATATTGTGTATGTATATAAATACATTTTTATTATTTGCACGAATAAAATGACTGCTTTTATTTGAAATATATTAATTATTTTTTATACTAATAAAAGCATGCCAACAAAGTATTTCATAAAGGAATTTCATAAAGCGAAATTAATAATTACTATTAATTAATAGACTAGAAAATATAAAACTTCAAAATAAATAGAAAACAAATCAGTTCTGCACGAGTCGTGGTAGAGTACGGACGTGTTTGAATTGCCGTATCTTATCAGTAAATAGTTTCACTGTTTTTTACTCATCCTCGTGTACCGGCTCTTCGGCGGTCTTTGTGGGGCTGCAACTTCTGGAGATAGAGAGCTCGGACGGTTCGTCCTGCTGTTCCGAGCCCACGGGGGGCGTGCGGTAGCAGGGGAGGCAAAAGCGGGCAGGCCAAAAAACAAAAACACCGAAAATAAAAATCCATCACAAAAAAAAGTTTCAACGACGACGATACTTTTAAAACTCCAACGAAAATTACAAAAACTACACCTGCACAGCCTTCGACTTCACTAGAAATACCTACACTAATACCTTCGTGGTAAAACCCGCAACAATGATGACCAGGGCCCAGTTTTCGGACGCTTGGTCCAAAAACCCCTGCAACCGTTCAGATATTGTAATACTAACCAACTCAGGGTTTCTTATTAAATCAAACACGTGCAAAACAACAGTAATCGCCTACCTCAAGGATATGCAGGGCAGAGGCATTATAAGTAGCCATTCAGAGAGTGCTTCTCCCAAGTTACCGTTAATATAATTAAATGCAACAAATGCCAGGGACCGCATCCGATACAAAGATGCTCTTCGCCATTGCCGCCGATGTGTGCGGCATGCAATTCGGAGGACCATGCGGCTTGGTCCATGAAGTGTCCAAAGAGACCCACACAACCTATTCCTGGTATCCCAAACGCTAAAATCAAACCCACAAATAAGAACACAGCAGAAATCCCCAAAGCCATATCCGAGGATAGCAGAATCCACGGTGCGTTAACAATCCATGACTTTATAATAAATACCTTTACGAATAAACTCAATAACCCCAAGCATTCGGACCGTGCTGCACAGGTTCAGAAGCTAAAAAAACGATTTGTGAATGACTGCCACGTGGATACCTATGTGTGCTTCTCGGGAAACTATTTGTACATTTTTATGTTCGACCAGGATAATCCAGGTCATGAGTCGCCCACATTATCTACTCAGGGCACCCCTAAATCAATTCCTTTGAATGGATAGCAGCCTCCGTGTCTTATATTCCAATATAAATTCCTTTCACCCTAAATCCCACCTTATTAAATCCTATATAATTAAAAATAACATTTCCTGTTCCCTGTTTATCGAAACCATTGTTAACTCCAGTCTTCATTTTCCAAAATCCTGATCCTTCTCCAGAAATCATCTCCGAATTCCATTCACTTATGTCCTCCACGGTTATTCAGAACTCCCCCAAAATCAAAATAACACCCTACAACTACTCCCTTCCACCCTTCATCCTTTGATTATTAAAAAAGAAACTACAACTCTATATATATATATTTTTTCTTTATTCTTCTGTTGTTCATTGTATATTATTATTATACTGATATTATTTCATAATTAAATATTTTTTCTTTATTAACTGAATTATAATTATAATTATTATTATAAATATATGATATTATGGGCGGAAAGACCTCAGTCGTTAGCCCTTTGGCCAGTCTATTAAATAGATATTATCAAACATCTGGCGGAAAGACAGTCGTTAGCCCTTTGGCCAGCCTATTAATATATATTTTTTATTGTATGTTAAAATTTATTTATGTATAAATTGTACTTTTTTTTCTTCTTCTTATGTATTGATGTTTGGCCAATAAATTATTATTATTAGAAAACAAAATAATATAAATTGAAAACTATAAATCTTGAAAAAAAAGAAAGTAATCCCTCATAAAACGCGGTATTCTCATAATTCGATTTCCAAATATTGCAACAGGTCTACTACAAAGGTTTTTTTTTATATAATTCTACTTAATCACTTCAGATCAAACGTGAGATTTTATTGAGAATTCTATAGTTTATATTTTTTTTAGTATTATGTTGGATTAGAAGCAACTTAAAAAATATTCCTTAAATATTTGTGAATATAATAGTCCTTTGTAACAGTTATTTTTTTCTTATACCGTAAAAGTAATGGCAAACCTCCAGGTAGTTGAAGAAATGAAAAGACATAGTATAATTATTATTTTAAAATATCAAGATTTGTGAAAGTCGCTAGATCATTCGTTTATACAGTTCATAAGAGGTTGGAGAATAAAGATGGTAACATTCTAAATACTCTGATAGAACACGAACGCCATAATTTGTTCAACGAGTACAACAAACCATTCATCATGGCTCCAAAAAATCCATGCGTTTATTTGCAAATGAACTCCTAACTCTCCGGACCTCAATCCATTGGATTATTACGTATGAAGCGTTATAGAAAGAGAGAGAGGGCAANNNGTTATAGTCATAGTAATGTCTATTATGATTCAAAATCATTTATCACAAGCTTGTCGGTGATTTAGATCTCGTAGAAATATAATAAATTGAATCCTTAAAATTTGTGAGAAATAAAGTTAATTTCTTTTGTAGTATTTTTTGGCGAGCATAAATCAGTCCTTAAATACTTTACGAAGCTTGTAATAATTTCGTAGTTTGATATTGTTATAAGTACTGTAAAGTTATAATTGTTCTGTAATTAATTAACAACTCTATTTTATATACATTGTTTATTTCAAATTATCAGTCGACAAAGTCATTATATTGTAATGGTAAGAATCAACGAAAATATTAGTAGCATTTTTTAAGTTTTCACATCTTTAAAAATCAAAATAGTTATTATAACTCTAGGTTTACGATTTCTACACAAATATGAATGTATATATTGCTTATTTTTCAAGAAATATTTTAATTGCTGATAATACGATTTTTTGATCATTGCATTTTGTGCGACACTTTACCATGAAATATTGCATAGGTAAAAGACATTGCATATATGTGGCTATAAATGACTTGGACAGAGATACCCAAGAAATGATTAATAGGGCAATTATGGGAACCGGTCCAGAGCTGCTTGCGGCGATGGACAACTGGATCCAACAATGCTTCCCAGCAAAGGTCAAGACGGCGAGGGGGTGCGCCGCCGTTGTGGAGGGACCACCCCTCACTAAGAGGGCCCTCAGGATCAGCAGATACAAAAAGTGCCAGGATCTCTTTGCCAAAAGCAAGAAGACCCTGGCCGATATGATCCTGAGCGGAAAGGACGTCTGCCAGTCCGTGGCCGCTCCCACTTTGGCGGACACTGAGACCCTGTACGGTGGGTTGCTCGAGTCGGAGTCTCCGGTCGACCCCGACCCGTTCATTGAACGGACTATCCTTATCCATAAAGACGGGGATGGTTCGGACCCGACTAACTGGCGTCCTATCACGGTCGGATCTGCCATCCAGAGGCTGTTCCACAGAGTGATGGCCAATCGGCTTGTCACTGCAACCAACCTCAACAGCAACCAATGCGGGTTTGTCCGCGTGGACGGGACCCTGCTGAATGGGGTGATATTGGACCACTACTTGAGATCTCGTAGGGCCCAGGGGAAATGCTATAATGTGGTGTCATTGGACGTCCGCAAG
>NW_017097660.1:8690-11913 GCF_001412225.1 Nicrophorus vespilloides
TCGGCCACTGGGGATCAGGAGTGGGGTGAAGCAGGGAGACCCGCTAAGCCCCATCCTGTTCAACCTGGTCATTGATGAGTTGCTTACGAGCTCGAGGCGAGACAGCCCGGAGGTACCATCACCCCCTCGTTCAGGTGTGCGCCCATGGGATTCGCGGATGACATTATCCTTCTGGAGGACAAAGAGGTGGACATGCCTGCGTCGCTTGATTTCGCTTGCGACTTCTTCCGGCGTAGAGGCATGTCTATTCACCCCAAAAAGACCACATCCATCTCGGTCGCGTCCTACCAGGGGAAAAGTGTCGCCCGTTCCCGGCCGTGCTTCAGGCTTGACGGGCAACTGGTATCAATTAAGAGGGACGACGAATACATCAAATACCTGGGACACCATTTCACTACATCAGGTGTCACCAAGCCGTCCCTCTATAATCTCAATCTGTGGCTCAACAACCTCACTAAGGCACCCCTGAAGCCTTACCAGAAGTTCTATCTGCTCAAATTCCATATTATCCCGAAGGTTCAGTATGGGTTGGCGAACGCGCGGGTGACCGCGGAGGTGTTAAGGGCGGCGGATAGGTTGATTCGGCGAGCAATCAAGAAGGTCCTGCATCTGTGTATCACTACACCCGATTACACTTTGTATGCTGCCACGAGGGATGGCGGACTTGGCATTACGTGCTTTAGGACGTCCATCCCCAAATCTTTGGCCACACGGATCAGGAAGTCCCTTGAAAGCTCAAGTAGCCTGGTGGAAACACTCACTCTTCGTTCGACGGTCGAGCGGAGCGGACGTGCCGGCGAGAGCAATAGCGTGCGTGCGCGAGTGGATCATTGCAGCGGTGCATTTCGGACTTGGATTAATTTATTAATCTGGTGTTAGTTAATTATTTGTGGTGGTGGAAATTGTGAAGTGACCTATTGGGATTACAAGACGGACTTAGCTGCTGGATTCCTCCGACCCACGGGGTGCTGCCGGCCGGCCGCGCGTTGACCACGCACGTGTTGGTCCGAGATAAGGTAGGTGGACTTTATTACCACCGGCTTACGAACGTTCACGGGTTACGTAACTTCTGGTTTTGCTGCAATGGCAACGGTGCTAATTAATTAGTGGACTCGACACGTGCGAGAGGTGAACTTTTATGAGCTGGTACTCTTGGTGTTAATTGCGTTATTAATTTTTGGGTTTTTCGGGATTTTTGGATTATTATAATTTTGGTTGCGCGATTGGTGTTACTATTTTTATTTTTTCTCGGGTTTATATGCGGTTTATGTTTTGTTTTGCGGGATCCCACGACGGACATAATTAATTTAGGCGTGCTGCTGGGTCAGATTTTTATAACTTGTTCGAGATAAGGCCCAATTGGGTGTGTAATAATTAATTTCGAGTGCACGTGGTTCTAAGTTTTGAAATTTATTTGTGCATACTAAAAATCAACTCTATGTTGAAAAAATTGTGCTAACATTTTTAATCTCGGTACGGGTTGGCGAACACGCGGGTGACCGCGGAGGTGTTGAGGGCGGCTGACAGGTTGATTCGGCGAGCGATCAAGAAGGTCCTGCATCTGTCTATCACAACACCAGATTGCACATTGTATGCAGCCACGAGGGATGGCGGACTGGGCATTACGTGCTTTAGGACGTCCATCCCCGGATCTTTGGCAAAACGGATCAGGAAGTCCCTTGAGAGCTCAGGTAGCCCTGTGGAAACACTAACTAATGATCTTGTGTTTTCCAGGAACTTGCAGCGCCTGGAGAGGCTAGCACCTCTCACCGACCCTGGCACCACCAGGAAGGAACAAATTCGGATGAACCCCTACATAAGAGGAATTGAGGAGGCGGTCCATGACGTAGCCAGCAGGTCCTGGATCGACCATCCTCCTCTGGGTTGGACTGGCAGGGACTATGTCAGCGCCATCCAGCTCAGAAATGGCAACTTGCCCACAAGAGGGATACCATCAAACCCTCCGGAGCACAGACGGTGCAGGGCAGGCTGCACCGTCACCGAATCATTATGCCACGTACTGCAAGCGTGCCCAGTAACTCATGGGGTGCGGATAGCTCGCCACAACGAGATCTGCGCCAAAATAGCAGATCATTGTCGACGCAGAGAGTGGGCCGTGGAGGAGGAGCCTCACGTCCGCCATCTGGACGGGAGACTCTATAAGCCAGACTTGGCCATTAGAACGGGCCCGGATCGGCTCACTGTCTGCGATGTCCAGGTCAGTTGGTCGGGAGATCGTGGACTCGACCAGGCCTGGACAGACAAAAAACTAAAGTATGACAACGAGCACTTTAGGGCCGCTGCGCTCAAAAAATGGCCCAACACCACTTTTACTATTTTGCCCCTGGTGTTGGGTGCTAGGGGTACATGGGCTGCAAAGAACTTAATAACTTCGAATGTTCTAGGGGTGACCGCAGCACTCAAAAGGAGTTGTGTCCACTCCTGCCTGAAATGGGGCAGCTCCATCCACGCAACATTCATGAGGACAGCTTGGGCCCAGCGGCCAGCGCAGCACAACCGCAACCAACAGCGCAACCACCAACCAGCGCCAGTGGAAGCGGCACGGATGCAGAGGCCTGACGGTGCTGCCCAGCTTAGGCGACACCGAGGACGGCGAGGGAGACCTCCAAGATAAATGGTGATGTGTGTGTGCCGGTAGGGGTCGGTGATGTGCGCGGGTGTGTTAGAGATGTCGGCCGGAGTCCGATGTCAGGCAAAGCCTCCCTGTGTCGAGGGCGCAACAAATTTTAAATTTTTACATTGAGTTTGTCCTATCTATTTATCTACACTAGTCATTTATGTTTTACACTGATTTTAATTTGTTATTGGTTTTGTTCACTTTTAATTTTTATTCTATTGGCTTTTAATTTTTAATCAGTTTTGTCCTATTTACACCCATTTTAATTTGTTATTTTTGAGTTAGGGTTGCGCCCGGACCCAATCATTTTATGAAGATATATATTGTATATGTACTCTTTTCTATTTCCAGCAGGTAATGTCGGACGCATTGCGATCAATGAATCATGTTGTGATTGTCCCCATTGGCGCGCACTGCTGGCCCTCTGATGTAAGAGCACATGGCTCACAGTTGGCCAAGAGCAGGACTGAAATGTCATATATAGTACTGGAATAAATGATTTAACTAGCCAAATGCCTCGTCATCCAATTAGTGACGCGCATGAATGGATTAACGAGATTCCCTCTGTCCCTATCTACTATACTT
>NW_017097661.1:0-9228 GCF_001412225.1 Nicrophorus vespilloides
ATTTTTCAATATTAATTTTTGGTTTGAAGTTTTGAAATTTTGAAATTTGAAAAAAAAAATGGAAATTTACAAAAATATTTAAACTAATTAATTAAAGTTGACAAACTTTTCTTTACACAAGTAAAAAAAAATATTTAAATTTTCCAAATTGAACGAACAAAGAGTGACTTTGAAACACAAAAAAAAAGAGTTTACAAGTGTTCGTTTATAAAAGAAAAATTTATTAAATAAATTTGATAAAAATAAGTCCCAAAATAATTGTAAAAATATAGTTTTTTTGTTGATTGTCTGATTATTATTGATTATGTAGTCAATAATGAACTAATTTGAGTCTGAAAATACTTGCAAAAATACTTATAAATAAACTATTTGCAATAATTGGAAGAAATTTCGATTTTTCAATATTAATTTTTGGTTTGAAGTTTTGAAATTTTGAAATTTTGAAAATAAAAAAAATGGAAATTTACAAAAATATTTAAACTAATTAATTAAAGTTGACAAACTTTTCTTTACACAAGTAAAAAAAAATATTTAAATTTTCCAAATTGAACGAAGAAATAGTCACTTTGAAACACAAAAAAAAAGAGTTTACAAGTGTTCGTTTATAAAAGAAAAATTTATTAAATAAATTTGATAAAAATAAGTCCCAAAATAATTGTAAAAATATAGTTTTTTTGTTGATTGTCTGATTATTATTGATTATGTAGTCAATAATGAACTAATTTGAGTCTGAAAATACTTGCAAAAATACTTATAAATAAACTATTTGCAATAATTGGAAGAAATTTCGATTTTTCAATATTAATTTTTGGTTTGAAATTTTGAAGAAAAAAAAATGGAAATTTACAAAAATATTTAAACTAATTATTTAAACTTGACAAATTTTTCTTTACACAAGTAAAAAAAATATTAAAATTTTGCAAATTGAACGAACAAAGAGTGACTTTGAAATAAAAAAAATAACAAAGAGTTTACAAGTGTTCGTTTATAAAAGTTAAAGCTTTTGCGCGATTCTAAAATTTTCGCTTTGAAGTGTTCGGCTAAGCTTTTCGGACATGGGAACGGGTGCATGTGCAGAAGTAATTGAGCGAACAATATTTTTGCAGTTGGAGGATTTTTTTTTGTTGCTGCTGCTGCTGTTTTCATTTTGCAGCCTTTTGCTGAGCGGATTTTTATTTGTATTTTGTTCTTTTTTCTGTTTCGGTGCGGCGCGAATGTTTACGGTCCGAATGTGGTGGATGGATGCAGCGAAAAAGAAACGGCTGAATGGCATTTTTACTGTTTATATAAATTCCGACAAGTTCGATGGGGACAAGAAGAAAAGAGGATAGGTTTAAATCTTGGTGGTAAGTGAGGGAATGAGATGGAGGGAACGCGGTGAGAAAGCGCGCGCCAGGTGGGGAAAAAATGGTAACGGCTCTGGCATTAATTAAGAGGACGACGGGGAATTCGAGTTGGCTGTACATTTAAGGGCATGCGGTGCTTTAATTAAAACGTCCCATCCGAGAGCGCGCATTGCTAAACAATTTTATTTAATACCTATAAATCCCGGCCAATTAACACTATTAACCCCGCACCGGCACCGAGATTTAATTGCCGAATAACGCTGAACCACGAACGGTCCTTCAGGTTCATTAGCTGCTGTGACCATCACCTATATTTCAACTACAAAAAAAAAACTTAGTTTCTTATAATAGATCAAATATGTAGGATCAAGAGTATAGAGAAGTTAAATGAGAAGATTGAAGAGATAATGGTAGAAGTCATGGATCTTCATAACAAAAAGTGATAGCAATAGGAAATAAAGAAGTAAATACATGCATTAGCTGCTGCGACCATCAACTATTCACTTATCTTTCAACTATAAACAAAAACTTAGTTTCTTATAATAGATCAACTATGTAGGATCAAGAGTATAGAGAAAATAGATGAGAAGATTGAAGAGATAATGGTAGAAGTCATGGATCTTCATAACAAAAAGTGATAGCAATCGGAAATAAAGAAGTAAATACATGCATTAGCTGCTGCGACCATCAACTATTCACCTATCTTTCAACTACAAAAAAAAAACTTAGTTTATTATAATAGATCAAATATGTAGGATCAAGACTATAGAGAAGTTAAATGAGAAGAGATAATGGTAGAAGTCATGGATCTTCATAACTATAACACAAACAAAAGTGATAACAATAGAGAATAAAGAAGTAAATACAAGCATTAGCTGCTGCAACCATCAACTATTCACCTATCTTTCAACTACAAAAAAAAACTTAGTTTCTTATAATAGATCAAATATGTAGGATCAAGAGTATAGAGAAGTTAAATGAGAAAATTGAAGAGATAATGGTAGAAGTCATGGATCTTCATAACAAAAAGTGATAACAATAGAAAATAAAGAAGTAAATACATACATTAACTATTCACCTATCTTTCAACTACAAAAAAAAAACTTAATTTATTATAATAGATCAAATATGTAAGATCAAGAGTATAGAGAAGTTAGATGAGAAGATTGAAGAGATAATGGTAGAAGTCATGGATCTTCATAACTATAATACATTCATTAGCTGCTGCATACTCATTTTAAACCATAACATTTCTTTCAATAGAAAATTACTAACAGGAGGCAAAAACTTAATTTTAGTAGATGTTGCATCTTCCATCAGAAGTGAAGAAACTATGGTAAGTTGAATTGGAATTATTAATGAGATAGTGCTAATTGTCATGACAACTTCAATTTTCTAATACTAAAGAGATCAACACGCTTACATTATAATAAATCATCTTATGTTTACCTCTCCTTCAAGACAAAACTTAGTTAATAAATAGAAATGAAAATATAATTGTTACAATCTTGTTGAATGTTTTGTTAGTTAGTTACACTAAATGACAATTGAATATAGTAGAGTTTGAATCTTGCAACAAAAATATAGTGATGATGGTAAGTCAAGTAGAGCAAGAGGAATAGTAAATTCGATTTGAAGATGAAATTATATAAGTAGTAAAAGATTCATGAATTAAGAAAAATAAAGACATTCTTAGTTGCACATCACTTCATGCATAAGTAAAAGAGGTAGATTGTTATGACAATAGAAATAGTAAATATGATTTGAAGATGAAAGCAGAGAATTTGTAAAAGATTAATTTCTGATAATTTTAGCAAAATAAAGAAGTTCTTGTTGAGATGATTGATTGTAAATGTGCTACCTAACATCAAGCATGAAAACAATGGTAGAAAGAAGAAGTGGTGAATTCTCTTTGAATATGAAAGAAGAAAAGTAGTAAATGATAATTTTTTGAGATGATTGATTGTACCAATAGTACATGCAGCAGAACAAGAGGTAGATACACACATTTATGATGTATGAAGAACTGGTAGTTTGATAGTAGATGGATGAAGAGGTATTAGGAGATGTATACAGCATTACCTATCTTGCACCAATAAAGGAAAGGATGAGAAGATAAAGGAGGTGGTGGATGATGGATGGTAGGAATAGTCACCTCTTCACCTCTCCATCGCCAGAACAAGAGTTAAGTGCACGTGGAAGAGAAAGGTGGATGGATATTGGAGGATGCTGTTGGTAGCAGGAGGCAGAAGGCCTTGGGGCACCTGCAGAGCAATCGGTCGGTTAGATCTCGCCGTGCATACATCAAATTAATGGAGGTTCGCGCGCGCGCGCGGGGGCAATCAACAATAAGCCTGAATGGCCGTAGATAGCCATAAAGGGCCTTCCGAGCAACATATAGTCGCGTATTTATTAAGCCGACATCCATGTAACGTACAATACCGATAATAAGGGATAAGGCCAGCCAGCATCCTTCTCCTTTATACTCAACCATTCATGCAATCCCTCGCACTCTTTATACATAAATGCAGTCAGATCTTCTCTATCTGCAGCTAAACCAACTAGCGAATAGCAGTGGTTACGCAAGAATCTACATCCATTGTACGGTGCAATTCAATTATGCATTATGTCTGCAGACGTCTTTTCGCATCGCATCTTCGCAATTGCCAATAGGAAACCTCAACAGACGCATCCGAAACGCCACAATTACGCATTATCGCCTTCCCTTCTAACATTTCCTCATCCATTTACAATCGACACCATTAGATGTATAGTTGCTACAGTTCCTAAAGCCCATTGACCGTCGTTACTACAACCTCACTACCATAACGAGACGACGCAAATCATACATTATTCACATCCTTAAATACACACATTTATTCTCTCATTCCTTTCAAATCTATACACAACCCTTATACGCTACAAAACGATTGTTAACTTCTTAATTAGACTACAGTTCAATATCGTTAAACACACATCTTTTCGTTAAGCAATCTCCTCAATATTTAAATTGAAATTCATAAATAAATTACAAATTTTATAACTTTAAAACTTACTAATAATACTTATTGAATAATAATAAAAATTAATTCATGCTCACATTTTCTGAAATAATCCATAAAATTATCAAAAACTTAATTCAATTCCCATAAAACAGCAATAATTGTATGCCTTTGTTTTGGCTTAATAATTTCTAGCAAAAAGTTCACATTCATTATTTTTTTTCCCCAGTGCACAGTGACTGTATTATTTATATGGCTCGAGAAATTTTCCAAAAAAAAAAGTATATTTTAAATTAAGTTCTGTTCCGCTAAATATATTAAAAAGAAAACCGTGCAGCAATGAAATTTTAATTCAATGCAGCTCGCTGCACACTGGTGAGGGTGGCAAAACGCGAGTTTTTCCCATTCTCATCGTACACCGACGCCCTCTGAACTTTTGTAACTTTATTAAAATTTAGGTGCGATTTTTCAACTACACTTTCGTCGAGTGCCTTCATCAAGAAATCTAACGCAGAAAAAAAGCAAATGATGAGACAAAAATTGAAATTGTTTAAGATTATTCAAATTTTCACTTCAATTTTGTTAATAAGAGAAATACACTTTTGGTAAATTTGTAAAAATTCATGAAACTCTACAAATTCTAACAAAAATTGTTTAAGATTATTCAAATTTTTACTCCAATTTTTTTGAATAAGAGAAATACATTTTTGGTAAATTTATAAAAATTCATGAAATTCTACAAATTTTAACAAAAATTGAAATTGTTTAAGATTATTCAAATTTTCACTCCAATCATTTTAATAAGAGAAATACATTTTTGGTAAATTTGTATAAATTCATGAAATTCTACAAATTCTAACAAAAATTGAAATTGTTTAAGATTATTCATATTTTCACTCCATTTTTTTTAATAAGAGAAATACATTTTTGGTAAATTGGTAAAAATGTAATTAAACCATTGTGAATTTACACATAATGTTTCATTTAAATACGTAAATTCGCTGAATAACAACATTTTCTAATAGGATTTATTAAATAGTTAATTCAAGCAATGCAAGGATTAGCGCGAAATCCGCGATATTTACCAACGAACATCCGCT
Organism: Nicrophorus vespilloides; assembly: GCF_001412225.1. Classification (NCBI taxonomy): domain Eukaryota; kingdom Metazoa; phylum Arthropoda; class Insecta; order Coleoptera; family Silphidae; genus Nicrophorus; species Nicrophorus vespilloides. The sequence goes on from NW_017097661.1 coordinate 5,449, forward strand.
GCAAATCCCCTATTTACGCGCATTACACATAATCAAATGGCGATAATAACAATAATTCAGAATACACAACTACAAATTGTGCAACATCAGCTACACAAATCATCAATAAAAACTAGTAAAATAAGAGACTCTATAAAATTCGTAAATTTTTAATCCTCACCAACGTCGACGTCTCTTCGGATTCTCGGTATTACCTGCAATCAAAAACAGAGAAACTTTATTTGCAAACGTTAATTAAAAAAAAGAAACTATTGTCGTTTCTTCTAACCATTATTATTATTTTTTTTAATACTACGAAGCAATTATTATTTTTGTTTACTTTGCACTTAAACAGATATTTAATTTACTTTTTTTTCATTTAAAAATTAATTATGTAAAATGTCGTTAAATTTTTAAGTGTAATAATTTTTAATCATTTTCTTGTGGTATTAATTAAGAATTTAATTAGTTATTTTTAGATGAGAAAAAACAAAAATTGTAGAAAAAGTATATAATTATTTTGGTTAAAAAAAATATTTGATCATTTCTGTTAATAAACTTGAACAATATGTGTAAAAAGTGAAATTGGATAATTGAAAATATTCAAAAATATTAATTGTTTTATTGAAATAATTTCTGTAAAGTGTAATTATGTATTTGAGGATAAAATGTAATAGGATTTAGAGTAACCGAAGTGGATATGAATAAATGTATGCATTTGAATGTGGGCGAGGCGATTTGAATATCATTTGCTAAACCTAATTGCGGATTCCACCTTTTTTTTTGTTGTCTTTACTTTTGTTCCGCATTTAATTCTTTTGAATAAAAGATATCTCCGAATTGTAGCGAATCCGGTGAAACTCGCTGCAATTGTAAATTTGGTTACAGTTGTGGGGAAAACTGCTGCCAGTGTGCCCTGAAGGGTTAGAGAACATCTCGCAAACTAAATACGCGACACTAAACTAAATGACGTGCGGCTTTTAACGTCGTCAAAGCAAAACCGAAACGTTTGGTTTTCGGCTAATTGTCTTCGTGTCGCAACGCAAAGCAACAACCAACACCTTTCCTCTTCGGATTTGAATGAAATTCTCTTGTCCTTGAATCGAATCTGCACGACGGACAACGGGACACGTTTCTAATCAAAGCGAAGTATTTACACATCGCTTCAATTTCCTCGAGTGCCCAGGATGTTGACCATTGTCCATCCCTCGACGCCCCCCAGACGAGAGATTAAAGATTTGATTGTGTTTAATCTGGGAATGCACACACAACATGCACGCGCGTCCGAAAAACCCTCTAGTCCTTCACCGCTAAGCAAATACACCCTTATTATTGTAACAAATTATTGTCAATATTAGAATCCCAGATCTCTGCATATCCTTTAGAACGAAACAAAGCACAGAACCAGAACGCAAATACTTACATCCTACATTTCTGCAACGAAAATCTTCAGCAAATATTTCTTTAAACTCAATTTACAACTATAACTGCTTTTTTAAACCCTTGAGAAGATCCTTTACAAATTAACGAAATTAATCAATTTCATACCTTAGATTTTTTTAGAAATTCTAACAAAAATTGAAATTGTTTAAGATTATTCAAATTTTCACTCCAATCTTTTTAATAAGATAAATACATTTTAGGTAAATTTATAAAAATTCATGAAATTCTAACAAAAATTGAAATTGTTTAAGTTTAATCAAATTTTCAGATAATTTTTTCAAGGGTTAAGAAAAATAAAGAAATTCTTGTTAAGATGATTGATTGTACATGTTGAGTACCGATAGTACATGCAGCAGAACAAGAGGTAGATACACACATTTATGATGTATGAAGAACAGGTAGTTTGATAGTAGATGGATGAAGAGGTATTAGGAGATGTATACAGCATTACCTATCTTGCACCAATAAAGGAAAGGATGAGAAGATAAAGGAGGTGGTGGATGATGGATGGTAGGAATAGTCACCTCTTCACCTCTCCATCGCCAGAACAAGAGTTAAGTGCACGTGGAAGAGAAAGGTGGATGGATATTGGAGGATGCTGTTGGTAGCAGGAGGCAGAAGGCCTTGGGGCACCTGCAGAGCAATCGGTCGGTTAGATCTCGCCGTACATACATCAAATTAATGGAGGTTCGCGCGCGCGCGCGCGGGGGCAATCAACAATAAGCCTGAATGGCCGTAGATAGCCATAAAGGGCCTTCCGAGCAACATATAGTCGCGTATTTATTAAGCCGACATCCATGTAACGTACAATACCGATAATAAGGGATAAGGCCAGCCAGCATCCTTCTCCTTTATACTCAACCATTCATGCAATCCCTCGCACTCTTTATACATAAATGCAGTCAGATCTTCTCTATCTGCAGCTAAACCAACTAGCGAATAGCAGTGGTTACGCAAGAATCTACATCCATTGTACGGTGCAATTCAATTATGCATTATGTCTGCAGACGTCTTTTCGCATCGCATCTTCGCAATTGCCAATAGGAAACCTCAACAGACGCATCCGAAACGCCACAATTACGCATTATCGCCTTCCCTTCTAACATTTCCTCATCCATTTACAATCGACACCATTAGATGTATAGTTGCTACAGTTCCTAAAGCCCATTGACCGTCGTTACTACAACCTCACTACCATAACGAGACGACGCAAATCATACATTATTCACATCCTTAAATACACACATTTATTCTCTCATTCCTTTCAAATCTATACACAACCCTTATACGCTACGAAACGATTGTTAACTTCTTAATTAGACTACAGTTCAATATCGTTAAACACACATCTTTTCGTTAAGCAATCTCCTCAATATTTAAATTGAAATTCATAAATAAATTACAAATTTTATAACTTTAAAACTTACTAATAATACTTATTGAATAATAATAAAAATTAATTCATGCTCACATTTTCTGAAATAATCCATAAAATTATCAAAAACTTAATTCAATTCCCATAAAACAGCAATAATTGTATGCCTTTGTTTTGGCTTAATAATTTCTAGCAAAAAGTTCACATTCATTATTTTTTTTCCCCAGTGCACAGTGACTGTATTATTTATATGGCTCGAGAAATTTTCCAAAAAAAAAAGTATATTTTAAATTAAGTTCTGTAGAAATACATTTTTGGTAAATTTGTAAAAATTCATGAAATTCTACAAATTCTAACAAAAATTTTAATTGTTTAAGATTATTCTAATTTTCACTCCAATCTTTTTAATAAGAGAAATATATTTTTGGTAAATTTGTAAAAATTCATGAAATTCTACAAATTCCAACAAAAATTGAAATTGTTTAAGATTATTCAAATTTTCACTCTAATCTTTTTGAATAAGAGAAATACATTTTAGGTAAATTTATAAAAATTCATGAAATTCTAACAAAAATTGAAATTGTTTAAGATTAATCAAATTTTCACTCCAATCTTTTTAACAAGAGAAATACATTTTTGGTAAATTTGTAAAAATTCATGAAATTCAAATTCTAACAAAAATTGAAATTGTTTAAGATTATTCTAATTTTCACTCCAATCTTTTTAATAAGAGAAATACATTTTTGGTAAATTTATAAAAATTCATGAAATTCTACAAATTCTAACAAAAATTGAAATTGTTTAAGATTATTCAAATTTTCACTCCAATCTTTTTAATAAGAGAAATACATTTTTGGTAAATTTATAAAAATTCATGAAATTCTACAAATTCTAACAAAAATTGAAATTGTTTAAGATTATTCAAATTTTCACTCCAATCTTTTTGAATAAAAGAAATACATTTTTGGTAAATTTGTAAAAAT
>NW_017097662.1:0-1665 GCF_001412225.1 Nicrophorus vespilloides
AGGCGATCCCCTGAGAAACAGTACGGGGTCCCTATGAGGCCTTCTGAGACGGCAAAAGTGCATACAAGACGTCTTTGCCCCAGAGAATCGAAAACCTCTCTCTCTAGCCTCCTCTTCGACGATGGCAACGGCTTCTTGCAACCTTCTTGTTATAGAGGAGACGGTATCTCCTGCTGCGTAGATTGCGAGATCGTCGACATACAGGCAGCTATTAATCGATGGACCCAGTGATCTCGCTAGATTGTTCACGGCTATTGCGAATAACGCAACGCTCAACGTCGAACCCTGCGGAATACCATTTTGCAGTGTATGCAGCTCAGAGAAAGACGATCCAACGCGAACCCTGAAGAATCGCCAAAATAGAAATGATTCTATGAACGTGGGTAAATTGCCTCTGAAACCCCACTCGTGCAACTTTCTTATAATTAGGTATCTCCATGTCATATCGAAAGCCTTTTCTATATCGAAGAAAATAGCGACCATATGCTTCCTTGACAGGAAAGCGTCCTGAGCTGCACTCTCGAGACGAACCAAGTGGTCGACCGTCGAGTGCCCTCTCCTAAATCCTGCCTGGTGCTCCGCAATCAATCCACGGGTCTCCATGAGCCATATAAGTCGATCACTAACCATCTTCTCCAATATTTTGCTAAGGCAGCTTGTTAAGGAAATTGAACGGTAACTGGATGGAAGACTCGAATACTTTCCAGACTTTAATACAGGTACAACTATAGCTTCTCTCCACGTCTCAGGGTAGATTCCTTTCATCCAAATGAGGTTGTATATTTCCAGGAGTCTTGCCATTCCACGCGGAGGCAGTCTCCAGATCAGATCAGCTGGCACATCGTCCATACCCGGTGCGCTGCTCCTGGATGAGGCAACAGCAGCAGATAACTCCACCGCAGAGAAAGGCCAATTGTATTGTTGGTTCTCAACGTCGGCGAAGTCGAGGGCAACTTCAAGCATTGGTTTTCTGGACAGGAAATCCAGATCGTAATTGGAGTCACCGCTGCTGGACGAGAACTGCTCTGCAAGTACTTCAGCCACATCCCCCGGATCAGAGAACATATGACCGTCGTGGGCAACTATAGGAGTCGCAGCCGATCGTGACTTTCCCGAAATAGCTCCCACCTTCCGCCACACCTCAGACAGCGAAGTCTCAGAGGTCATGGTGCGGATGCTCTTAATATTTTGAAATGAGCGAGATTTTTATTTGTAGGATGCTTTTTAAATTTGTTCATTCAGACTGATTGCCTCTCTAACATGTTCATTCCACCAAGGTACCTTCTAAGCAATCGGCTTCTTGTTCTGGGGATATTAATTTCAGCAGATCGTCTAATACTATCAGTGAAGTCCCTTACTGTAATATCGATATCATCTGCTAGGTCAGAAAGAAATAAATCGTCCCAGTATCCCTCCCAGTTCGCTGACCCGAGGCGCCAAAGTCCATCAACAAATCGTGGAGTTCTAGTATAGCCTGTAGAAATTAAGAGAGGATAGTGGTCACTTCCATATTGTGAGTCAAGGGGACGCCACCTAAGACCCGGAGCCAGCGTTGGCGAACAAAATGATAAGTCTATACATGAGAATGAGCGGATGCTTGACGAATCTAGTGCAATTTTACTGAATTCAACTCTACCAACTCATTTCAACGCAGCCAACGGCTCC
>NW_017097663.1:0-6450 GCF_001412225.1 Nicrophorus vespilloides
ATTCTTCATTTGATTCGCTAGAAGTTGCTATAGAAAACAAAACAAAAATTGATATAAACAATTTGAATTGGTAAAACAAAACAAAAATTACTCACATTCTTTGTCAGATTCGGAGTCAGTAGCAACAAAAATAAATAAAAAAACAACAAATTAAACAAATTAAGTTTTCTTAATTAAAAATTATATTTACTCAAAGTTGCTACGAAAAAAAAAAAAAAACAATTGGTATAAACAATTTGAATCGTTGAAACAAAACAAAATTTACTCACATTCTTCATCAGAATCGGAGGTAGTTGCTATGAAAACAAAAAAAAACAAATTTGCAAAAAAAGTTCTATTGAAATTTACTCACGCTTCATTTTCTTAGATTTACTCAAAGTTGCTACGAAAAGAAAAAACAAAAAAACAATTGTTATAAAACATTTGTTTTGTAAAAACAAAAATAAAAATTACTCACGTTCTTCATTAGATTCACCGGAAGTTGCTACGAAAAACAAAACAAAAACAATTGGTATAACCAATTTGATTCGTTAAAAAAAAACAAACATTACTTACATTCTTCATCAGATTCGCAGGTAGTTGCTATGAATTACAATAAAAAACAAATTAGTATAAATATTTTGATTCCTTAAAATAATTAAAAAAAAACAATTGAAATTTAATTGCCTTCTACTTTAGATTTGTGCAGAGATGCTATAAAACTTTTGATTTTTAAAAAGTATCCAAATAGAAAATTAAATTTTCTTACAAACAAAAAAATCAAAACATTTCTACGAAAGAAACAAATTAGTATAAATATTTTGATTTCTTCAATTAAAAAATAAAAACAAGTCTACTCACGTTCATTGGATGCTACGAGAAAGAAAAAAAATGGATATGAATATTTTGATTGGTTAAAAAAAAATTGAAGTTTATTCATGTTCTTCACCTGCTTCGAATGTTGCTACAAAAAAAGATGAAAAAAAAAACAACAAATTAGTATAAATGTATTGATTGCTTTAAAATTTAAAAAAAGGTTAAAAGAAAACTACAAAATTACTCACATTCTTCTTCAGATTCATCGGAACTTGCTACGAAAAAAAAACAAATATATTGATTTGTTTGAAACAAAAATAATTGAAATTTACTCACTCGTTACACGGTCACGTTTATTTGAAGATGCTACCAACAATAACAAAAAAAATGAGTATAAAACTTTTGTTTTTTGAAACAAAATATAATAAATTTTCTTACATTTTCGCATATTTCTCATCAGAATTGCTACGAAAGAAACAAATTAGTATGAATGTTTTCTAAAATAAGTGAAATTTACTCACTTTTAATTTCTTCGTCACTCGAAGATGTTACGAAAAAGAAAACGGTTGCTATCAATATTTTCATTTGTTTACAAAAACTGAAGTTTACTCACATTTCTCGTCACGATCATTCAAAGTTGCTACAAAATTGACAAATTAGTATAAACATTTTTATCTTAGAAATAAAACTTGAAATTTACTCACAATTTGCTTCCTGGTATTCATTTGAAGATTCTACAAAAAAAGACAGATTTGAATATTTTGATTCAACAGTGGAAAATAAAATTTACTCACCTATAGATTCATCTAAATTTGCTACGAAGAAAGACAAATTAGTTTGGATATTATTTTGGATCTAAAGGGTACCCCAACGCAAGATTTGAATTTGCCGCCCTTTGTGCAGTAAAGTGTCAAATTGTTTTTTTTTGGGGTGGTTTCCAAAACAATTAAAATCTTGCGTTAACGAAAAAAAAATTAAAGTTAACTCACAATTTCTTTCCTCGCATTTATTTGAAGATTCTACGAAAAATACAAATTTGCATGAATATTTTATGATTTGGAAAATCGAAAATAAAATTTTCTCACCGTTCGGTTCGTCAGATTCACTTGAATTTGCTACGAAAGAAATGTCCATTGAAAAAAAAACTTGGATTACTCACAATTAGGTTCCTCGGCTTCACTCGAAGATTCAGATTCACTTGAATTTGCTACGAAAACGACAAAAGTTGATTATTTTTTTGGAAAACTTAAAAAAAAGAACTTTTCTCACCTGTTTCGTCGACGCATACACTCTAAACAGATAATTTTACAATAAATATTTTGATTTTTTGCAAAACTAAAAAAAATATCTTTTCTCACCTGATTTTTCAACGTAATTGGTCGAAGTTGCTACGAAAAAGACAAATTTACCATGAACATTTTGTTTTAAAACAAGAAAATGAAAAATTTCTTACCTATTGTTCGTTCGTCAGATTCATTTGAATTTGCTACGAAAAAAAAAGAAGAAATTTTTATTAAAACTTGATTCCTCGCATTCATCTGAAGATTCAGTTTCACATGAATTTGCTATGAAAACAACAAATCGGTGTGACTATTTTGATTTTTTGAAAACAGGAAAAATCTCACCTGTTTTTACGACACATTTGCTAAGAAAAAAACAAATTCACCATAAATATTTTTTGATTTGAAACAAGAAAATGAAATTTTATCATCTACTTGTTCCTCAGATTCACTTGAATTTGCTAAGAGAAATACAAACTTGACACATTAAAACGAAAAAAAACTTGGTATTTACTCACAATTACATTCATCACTTTCACCTGAAGATTCACAATTCTCTACGAAAAAGACAAAATATACTTGATTTTTTTGAAAACTGAAAATTTCTCACCTATTTTTTTCGACGTTGTAACGTGGTAAAATAGACAACGCTGCAAGTGCGCTCCACGTTGCAACTATGTTTCCAAAAATTCGAGGAGACCGCAGCGAACCGCGAAAGAAGACGGTGGTAGTCTCCAGTTGAGAAGAGATTTAAGATATATTTATAATCTCCAAGAGGTCGGTGTTGTTGCTCTAGAGGAGCTAAGGCCCACCGTCGGAGAAGAAGTTGCTGTTCTGAGGAAAGCAGTTGTTAGAGTTCTTCCTCTCTATAAAAGGAAGTGGCGCCCTGAACCTTCCCACGTCACGGACTCACGCCCTAGCCGGCTGAAGATTGGTATATCTTGTTTTTATGTACACGAGCGCTATCGTGTTACATTTTTGGCTACCAACAGGGGCGACGCTAAGCGTCGGATCAAGAGTGTAATTAAAAGAAGATAAAAGGACATGAGGAAGAATAGATAAATTTTAATTTGAAGGTACGATTTTTGAGAAGATTTTATTTATCGTTGGTGCGGTTTTTTCAGAACGATAATCATTCATTTTTTTGTTATTGCTTATCAGTTTCAATTCAGTTTATTCGAATTTGAAGACATTTTTTCTACATTAGTTTATTTTCAATTTAGTTTAGTTTGGATATAAATTTAAAATATAAACATGGATGTACAAAGACTCTTGAAAGATGAATGCATCTATGAATTAACGGTGCGCGGTGCAAGAGTTTTCGACCACTCAACGCACAATCAGTTGAAGAGTAGACTTGCGACTCTGCTATTGCAGGAAACTGGGAAGTACTAAGTCCCATAACGGCGGTATCTTACGACTGGAACAAGGAGATTGCAGTCTGTAAGCGGAAGATTGAATTTTTGGCAAAATTGGTAGAGCGTTTTCATGGGTCATATGAGTGGACACAGTGGATTGAAACGAAGTTGATCCATTTAAATTGCCGCTTGGTAAGGTTTCCTGAAGAATTGAAATTGATGGCAAAGGAGTACAAATTAAAACTGGATGAATTGGAAGAAGCGACATGGATTAAATGTGAGCAATTTGAAAATGATGAAGGAAAATCTTATGTTCATCCACTAACCGAGGAAGAAAGGGATATTATTTTAAATATAATATACAATGTAGAGGACTCTGTTAAGGATGATGTCCAACAATTAGTTATTAAAGAAGAAAATGATGAGGTCGTCTATGAAAAGGATCCAAATATTTCAGTTGCCAGCAGTTGTGATAATAATTTATCTCAATTCAAAGATGATCCTCAATTGGAAGATAGTATTGAAGATGAAGAAAAGGAAGAAGAGATACCCTTGTCTGCACAACTTGAATCATTTATAAGAAAAATTGAATCTGAAGATGATGATGTGCCATTCACCTCAAATGATGTCAAAAAATTAGTTATTAAAGAAGAAAATGACTATCAGGTGAAAGAAGAAAATAATGAGGTCATCTATGGAAAGGATCCAAACATTTCGGTTGCCAGCAGCTGTGATAATAATTTATCTCAATTAAAAGATGATTCTCAATTTGAAGATAGTATTGAAGATGAAGAAAATGAAGAAGAGATACCCTTGTCTGCACAACTTGAATCATCTTTAAGAAAAATTGAATCTGAAGAAGATGAGGATGTGCCATTCACCTCAAGAAAGAAGGTGAATAAAGAGAAAAGGAAGAAGAGGAAAAATTATGGTTCAGATGTTGAAGTAGAAGAGAAATATAAGGTCAAGAAGAAAGAGAATTTGAAAAAGGAAAAAACATATAAGTTCAAGAAAGAAAAGAAGACGAAGAAAGAGAAAAGCAAAAAGCGGAAAAAGTATAATCCGATGGATGAAGACGTTAAACAGAAGACTTCAATTAAGAAGAAGGATATCCAGAAAACGTTGTTTGGAAAATTCAAGTTTTTTGTGAAAACTAGATGGAAGAAGAAGAATTATTTAAGTCAACATCAACGGCGAACCAAATGGAAGGAAAAGTAGTCGAGAAGACTCACTTGACGGAAGGAATGGACCTTGTTTAGAATATCTTATTTTGTTTATAATCATTATTATTATCATTAGTATTCATTTTTGTTTGTTGTAGGAAAAAAAAAACTCATAGTATTATTCGTTTTTTTTACCGGGAAGGGAGGTAGTTGTAACGTGGTAAAATAGACAACGCTGCAAGTGCGCTCCACGTTGCAACTATGTTTCCAAAAATTCGAGGAGACCGCAGCGAACCGCGAAAGAAGACGTTGGTAGTCTCCAGTTGAGAAGAGATTTAAGATATATTTATAATCTCCAAGAGGACGGTGTTGGTGCTCTAGAGGAGCTAAGGCCCACCGTCGGAGAAGAAGTTGCTGTTCTGAGGAAAGCAGTTGTTAGAGTTCTTCCTCTCTATAAAAGGAAGTGGCGCCCTGAACCTTCCCACGTCACGGACTCACGCCCTAGCCGGCTGCAGATTGGTATATCTTGTTTTCATGCACACGAGCGCTATCGTGTTACAACGTATTCCTTAAACTTGCTGCGAAAATGAAACATTTACTATAAATATTTTTGATTTAAAGGAAGGAAATGAACCTACTTGTTCGTCAGATTCACTTGAATTTACTACGAATAAAAAATTGATGCATTAAAACGTAATTAAAGAAAAAGCTTGAAATTTACTTACATCTACTTTTTTTGCATTCATCTCAAGATGCTACAAAAAAAGATAAATTTACTATAAATATGTTGATTACAAATGAGTAATTGAAGTTTACTCACTTATCGTGTTTACTCAAAAAAAGACAAGTTTACTATAAATATTTTCTTACCTACTTGTTCGTCAGATTCACTTGAATTTGCTACGACAAAAATTGAGTTATTAAAACGAAAAAAAAATCGAATATTCTCACAATTACTTTCCTCGCTTTCACTTGAAGATGCTAAAAGAAAATTAATAAGTATGAATGTTTTCATTAAACAAAAAAAAACTCACTCATTAAATCATCAGATTCATCAGACTCATCAGATTCAATTGATTTTGCTACGAGAATGACAAATTATGTTGATTTGAAACAAGAAAATGAAATTTACTCACTCATTAGATCGTCAACTTCATTCAAATTTGCAACGAAAAAAAGAGGCAAATTAGTACAAACATTTCGATTTATTGAAAAAAGAAAACTTGTAATTTACTCACAATTTGTTTCGTCGCATCCACTTGAAGTTACTACGAAAAACGACGAATTATTTTGATTTTTTTTTTCGAAAACATAAAAAAAATTGAAATTTTCTCACCTATTTGTTTGCTCACATTTGCTTGCTCATTTGAAGTTTCAGAATTTAAAAGAAATGAAAATTTCTCACCCATTTTCTGGACACATTTGCTTGAAGTTGCTACGCATAATTACAATAATTTACCAACAAATTGAAAATATCTCACCTTTCATTTCGACGTATTTGTTCGTAGTTGCTACGAAAAAGACAAATTAGTAAAAAAAAATATTTTGATTTATCGGAATTGAATTTACACATAATTTGTCTCCTCACCTTCACCTAAAGTTGATGCATTTTTGCTCGTAGTTACTACGAAAAAAAAAGCACAGAAAAATTATAAGAAATATTTTCATTTAAAACAAGAAAGAAAAGTGAAATTTTCTCACCTCTTTGTTCGTCTACGTTTACTCGTAGTTGCTACGAAAAAAACACACACACACAATTTAGTATAAATATTTTGTTTTATAAAAACAAAACAAAAAGTGCAATTTTGCTCATCAGTTTTTCTGTTCCATTCACTTGAATTTGCTAACGAATTC
>NW_017097664.1:0-6702 GCF_001412225.1 Nicrophorus vespilloides
GAGATACTTTATAATATTCAATTTTCACGAGATTATTGTAAAGACAAAAAAAAATATTTACGTATTGTTTTCTTTATTAGTTTTTGAGATAATTAAGAAAATCCAAAGTGTTTCATTTTATTTTTAGGACGGAAGAAAATTAATTTTAAAAAATTACGAAGAATTTATAGACATTGAAGTGATACTTGGACACTTGGAGGAAGGTTCTTTTGAGAAGTTTTAAACCGTCGTTTTCCTATTAAATGCGAACAATGGAACAATACCTTCTTAAATATTCCGCTGGAATACGCAGGGACTTCTAATTATGCTCAAACACTTTTGTCCGTGGTAAAATACACTTATTTGCAAAACTGAGAGGAATTGAATGTACGATATTATTATCTGCAAATAGTTCGCATTTTTAATTGCATTGAATTCATGAGTTTCCGAACAGAATTTCAGTTCCCCATTTAGTAAGTGTGGCATATAATTAAATGATGGTGTAAATTCCAATACATCGAATTTACAATTAAAATGTTTTGTTGTTAAATTGGACAGTGACATTATTTATTCTTGTGAGATGTGTAGTGACGTGAAAAAGTTTAGAAAGTTTTAATTATTTGTTTTTCAATAAATTTGAGCTCATTTTTCATAACGACTTTTCAATAATCTCTTTATTTTTACTATTTTCTTATCAAATTTATAAATGTTTGATTAATTTAATTTAACTCAACATTTATCTAATATTAAAATGAATAAAAACAATGAAAGAGAAAATAAAAGAGATTCTTAAATTAATTATTATATTAGAATTATTTTTTTAAACAAATTTTAAATAATTAATTAAGACGAGATTTTTCATATTCTCGTTTAATATTTAAAAAAAAAATGTTAGCACAGTTATTTAATTATTAACTAATATTATAGTCAATAGTAAATAATTGTTGATACAAAATTGATCTAGTTTTATTGATTTAACTTTATTTTCAATTTGATTTAATTTCTACGAAATTTAGAGAAGTAACTTTAAGTTTGAAGTTACTTCGTCTAAGTTTTTTCTTTTTTTTTTCATAGGATATAAAACTCGCAATTTCAATAAACCTTAACTAAAGTCACTTCAACTTTTTAATCATAAATTTCATACTTAAGTAAAAACTTAATAATATTCAATATTTGAATATTGGTATTACTGAACTCAAACTTGATGTTCCTAAATAAAGTTGAAAATAAGTGTAAATCTGTACTTTGAAAACTTTATAAAGTAGCAAAACTAGTTTTATTGATTTAACTTTATTTTCAATTTGATTTCATTTCTACGAAATTTAGAAAAGTAACTTTAAGTTTAAAGAGTTTTTTTTTCATAGTATATAAAACTCGCAATTTCAATAAACCTTAACTAAAGTCACTTCAAGTTTTTAATCATAAATTTCATCATAATTAAGTAAAAACTTAATAATATTCAATATTTGAATATTGGTATTACTGAATTCAAACTTGAATCTGTACTTTGAAAACTTTATAAAGTAGCAAAACTTGAAGACTTATAAGTGACTCACCTGTTGAACCAGTCATCGGTGTATCTTGGATACGGATAAGGATCGTTGCTGCTGAAGTCGTAACTAGCCTCGGCGTTCTGCAGCCGAAGAAGAAATTGTGTCAATCATTATTATTGAACCATTGTGAAAAGTGTGGACTTACGTAGTTGAACTTCAAATCGGGATGCATGTAATCCACACCTGAGATAACAAATATATTAATTCGAAATTTTGATTACATGATGACGTTTATCCATTGATTTTCGTTATCATGGTAACGCTTACCGTCGTCCATGATCGCTGTTGTTATGTTTTTGCCGGTGACGCCTTGGGCCCAAGCCGCCTCGACGTTGAGATCGAGCTTAGCTTTTCCTCCGTTCTGACCGGTGTTCTTCAGGTACCATTGGAACGAGAAGTACGGATCGGTGGGATCCTTGTGAGGCTGTATATTCTTCACCAAATTTTCCACTCGAAGAGGCTTGTAACCTCTCTTTACGCGCGTAAATCCTGGCTGCTGGACAACCGAGTGAATCTACACACAACACGAAAACAAAATGGTTACAAAACAAAAAAATGAACCGCTTCGAGGACTCTTTGATCCTCGAACTTACCAATGGATCAACTTTGAGTTTTCGCATGTGCGGAATACTGCGTTTGGTCCTCGCTGCAGGAAGGGCCCTGCTGACGAAATGGTACTCTTGTCGTGAGCCCAGCAGCTATCGAACAACAGCATCAAAAAGAAAAACAGAGATGAAAGTGTGGGTATAAGTGATGCGTGTGCTTAAAATAGATCGGATGATGTTTCTCGCTGGGGCGGCTAAAATTAGAAAGGTTTCTTGATGCTGTCGCATCGATAGATTTTCCGCCCTCGCGATGATGATGAATTTTAATGGACCAGACCTTCGTTTCCACCGAAACCTTTTCCATTTTCCATCATTACGTGACTAACTATAATCGCAAACAACACATTAAAATCCCGCTTAATGGACTTAATAAATTTAACGACATCTTAATTTATCAAACCAATTAAATATAACTATAACTCAATTAATCGACTCCAAATAAATACAAATATTTATCCAAAAGTAATTTCATTCTGTGAGAAAATAAGTTTTCACTGTTGTGTTAATCATTTCCAGTGGATGCGCCGGGTAAATATGTCTGATATTCATACAAAACACTAATTTGAAATAATAATATTGACATTTATTATGTAACATTTATATTTTCGTCCACATTTCATGAAATTTGCGTATTTAAAACACCATTTTATTACGTTATATTCATGCAAGAAACATTGTTGGATATGTTAAAAAAACAGCATTACATTGTTGTTTAAAGCGATGTTGGGCGTCATAAAACCTGCAATGTATGCTTTAAAAGTGTTTCTGTTAAAGACAACAAAGTAAACGTTTATACACAATTTTAATGAAAGTAACATTAAATCCATTACATAATAAATGCAATAAACGTTGTTTTGACTGTCTTTTAAAGTACTGAAAATGCGAATTCACTCACATGTACACTTTTATTTAAATTTAAATTGAAGTTACTTCGTCTGCGTTTTTTTTTCTTCATAGGATATAAAACTCGCAATTTCGATTTCAATAAATCTTAACTAAAGTCACTTCAAGTTTTTAATCATAAATTTCATAATAATTAAGTTAAAACTTAATAATATTCAATATTTGAATATTGGTATTACTGAATTCAAACTTGGTTTTCCTACATAAAGTTGAAAATAAGTGTAAATTTGTACTTTGAAAACTTTAAAAAGACAACAAAGTAAACGTTTATACACAATTACCCTAAAGCTAACGTCTCTTTGTATTCGAGTAATTGATTTTAATGAAAGTAACATCAAATCCATTACATAATAAGTGCAATAAACGTTGTTTTGACTGTCTTTTAAAGTACTGAAAATGCGAATTCACTCACATGTACACTTTTATTTAAATTCCATTCGCTGAACTTCAATTCTCTGAACAAACGTTCCATTACAAAAAAAATAAAAGTGTTGAAATGACCGAGCGTTAAGTTCTCACCGACAAAACCTATAAAACGAAGAACATGAACAAAAAAAAATATATGGTTTCAAAGGATGTTTCTTCTTTATTTGAAACTGTTTTTACACCTTTATGCTAATGGATAAAGAAATTGTGTATTTGTGTCTGAAAATATAATATACGAAACGTCGTGTAACGCGTAGAAATAATGTTTTAATTAAAAAAATTAAATTACTCAAGTAAAGAAAAAATAATTTTAATTAAAACGCGTTTTGACTGACCCATTTTTTTTTTTTGTAATATTCTTTCGAAGATTTTAATCAAATAATGTCTTGACGTTTCATGTATGCAAATTGCAATCATATTTTAATATAAGTTTTAATGAGTGTAAAACTTTGTATTTTAATATGTAAAATTTTGTAATAATTTGTTTTTCGTTGCTATTTCTAACCGAAAATACGAAATTTTGCAACTAAATAACAGTTAATGATTTCAATTCATTGTGTCGAAAATTCTTGTACTGAAGAATCTTTAAAATTATCGACAAATTCAATCGCTTTCTCATATTTATTAAAACTAGATTATAAATAAAAAAAATCGACAATAGTTTTCTAAGTTTGTATCATGTAAATTGTACACTTTACTTTATTTAAAAGTAAAACAGAAAAAAAGGCATTTTCTTGATAATATTTACGAAATTTGTGTGTTAATTGAGCAAATTAAAATTTCAATCGATGAAGCCCTTAATTGCTCTTCGAATAGCTTCAAAGTAATTAAACCATTAATTAGTAAATGAAAAATTCAATGGCCTGCAGAAATTTAAAAGCGTATTTTTGTTCTTTAGGTATTTACACTCCTGTTTCAAAAACACAAATCCAATTTATTTGCCCGGCGCATCCGCAAAATATACGCAATATTAAATTCCTGACACAAATAAAATTGGGTTTTCTACGGCTTTTAAACTAATTTAAATAAATTAATTGCATATGGAATTAATCGTTAAAACCGTTTTTTTATGATTTTATGATTTGACTTTGAAAGCTTGATTCTCGAAAGCCTGCACGTTTTTTTTTTATTAATATTTACTTTGGGCTGAAGCGAACGGAGCAAATATATTCAAAACATAAAAGGAGTTCATCTTGAATTCGCGTCGGCTGGAAAATTGGCGCTCCTCCGAGTCGATGCAACAAAAAAAAAGGCGTACAAACGGAATGGAAGAAATCCACAAGAAAAGAAAACGCGAATTTCCATCGCATTGACATCAATATTAAAATAAAAAATAAAGTTTTGAACTGAACTTCTGCTTTGTCCATTTTTCAGTAGTTTCTTTACTTTACTCCGTTGAATATTATGAGCTATAGCTTTTAGTTATTTAAATAAAGACAGTTTATGATTGATTTTAAGTCGAATCAATCTTTAACTTTTATGGAATTCGAGTGTACTAAGAAGTTTATTGGATGTGAAATGCAATTTTGCGATACTTTGAATTTGTACACTGTTTCACGGATGAGCGCCTGATTTATTGGCTTCAAATTATTCGACTAAAAGTCACGTCGAAGCTATCAATTCGGTTCAATTGGAATAAAATAAAAAATTTGAAAGAATGATACTTTCATGATACATTTAACGTTTCGTTTAATTAAGTTTATTAAATGTATTTATTTGAATCTTCTTTTAAATAAATAAGTTTAAAGATCTTATTTTATATTTAATTTTCTATAAAATATTTATTTAAATCATATAGAATAAAATAAATTACATATGTAACAATAAAATAATATTAAAACACGATATAATTTATATTATATTTTTACAATTTTTGCGGTTTCAGCTTTCGAAAAAATTGGTATACCTCAAGGTATTGTATTAGGTCTTCCAACTAAATAAATCCACAAAAAAATACAATTTGGGAAAAGCTATTTTTTTGTTTGTAATGCAATTATGTTTTATGTTTCAGGTCAATAAATTATAATTAATATTTTTCAATGAAAATTAAACTATTTACAATAATTAAAATAATTACAAAAATGTATTAATATGTAGTGTGGGTTTCCATATGTTTTATGTAAAAAGTAATAGTATTTAGAATAAATAGTTATTAAAAAAAAAAACAGTGTTTCTCAAGTGTTTGTTTGTAATGAATATAGGGTAATTGATGCATCAATTATAAATGCTTAATTGCGAATCCATATGTTGTGTATGTGTTTGAAATCAATGCAATGATAATATTGGAATTGGTTTCGCTCGTGCAAATAAAACATATGGAAGTGTTTATATAATATGGCGGAGTGCTACTTCTTGCGATAAATTTCCACTTACATACGTACATGGGATTTTATTTTTATTTTGCTTTTCATGTGGAAAAAATCGATATTTGATGAACGGTCGAGGTTGTTGATTGTCGAAACACGGTTACAGACTTAGGTGTATCCTCCGAAACCAACAGCTGTTCGCTGCGGAACACTTACCGGTCCCATGTTGACGAATCCATGCCTGACCGCAACGTGGTGGGCCTCGTCGGGGTCGACGTCCCTTCCGAAGCGCACCAGAAAGGAATTGCTGAAGACGTCGCCACCGCCACCAGCAGCAGCTTTCGAAGATGATTTCGGAGCGGATGCTGCTGCACTGTGGACGGAGGTGGTGAGCGCGACGCAGAGCGAGACGACGATGACCCAGTGGACAGGCATCCTCGAACACACTCGTATGTATGCACGAACGTACGTACGGTGCGAGGACGTCGACGTCGACGAAGGTTCGCGCGCGCCCCGACGACCCTCGCGAGCGTCTCGACGCACGCACCTACCTACCCCCCACCCCCCTTTCCCAACACGACTGACGTCATTCGCATTGATTTTACGTTCATCCATCCACTTCTCCGCTCTGTCCATCAGGACCGTATTTAGGCTTATCAAACACAACAACAAGCCTGCTGATACGATTGTTGCGTTTCTTTTTGTATGATTGCTATCCAAAAGAATCGTTACATCACCAGTACATATGTATATTTCATCCATCACTGTTAACTCAAAATCAACATTCCAACGTTCTAATTTTCAACTTTGAACGCGTATTACAGCAATATGGATAAGAGCACAGAAATGTATCTATACTTGATGGATTCCCTAAACATTCAGCTTTCATACGTATAAATTGTATTCATTCTATCTATTATAGTTTTTGAG
>NW_017097665.1:0-2604 GCF_001412225.1 Nicrophorus vespilloides
GTATATATACACATTTCCCGGAAAGTTGAACTTACATTTACTAAGCAAACTGGTAAATTTGTACATTTATTATGATGTTTTTATGTCCATTTAATAAATTTTTAGTTTACCATATTACCATTTTTTATAATTACTTTTATTTTTATTTAGAATATATAGAACATAAAATGCAATATAGAATTATTACATTATTTTTATAAATTTCTCGAGATAATGTCTAGTTTCTCGAGAATCAAAAAAATAAATCTCCATCGAGTGTAAATTTAATATTGTTCATATAGTTGAACATCTCAGTTGAGAAAAGTTTATGATTCTTCTTGAACAAAATGTACATTTTGTCTTGTTTTATCATATTTCTCATCAGCTGTCGGTAATCCATATCAAGATGAATTCTCTTTTTATTTAATTCCAAATCTTTCAGTCGCTCTGTAACAGATACTAATTGATCTATCTGTTCCAGCCACTCTGCTAGTTCCCAAGATGTAGCCTCATCATCATCATCGCCAGTGTTGTTTGTTAATTGCGAAGAAATCTCGTTTCTAAACCTCTTTAAAATAATTTTGATATTGTCTATCTCCTCAATAATTACCGTCCACACTTTCAACTCAAAATTCACCATCTCTTGAATCCATGACGTATTATTTTCACTGTCACACGAAATTTTACAAACATTTCTCCTCGACTTGATACATTTGCATCTTTGTATGTATGCCGGTCGTTCTCGATATTTCTCGAAAACAAAACAAAAATAAAGTAATTGAAAAATATACTGAATTGTCTACATATTTTCAGAAAAGTCGAATTAATTCCGTATAAAAGATATAACAAAGTTGGTTCCAGTCACCAGTGGTTAGTTAAAAATATTCAATTATTCATCAAAGTTGTCCAAATGAAACCAGTAAATATGTTGTGATATTTTTTGTTAAATTTGCCTAAATTGGACCGTTAAAATTGGAGGAAAATTCAAAAAGCTTTTGTTTGTATAAATTAATTTAAATAGTGAGTGAGTGTACTGGTGTGTACACGCGGATCGGATTATGTGTACAGTAGTAATAATAATAACAACAATAACAACAACTAGCGAATCGCACAATTCTGATTAATACGTTTTCAGTTAAGTTAAGTATTCCGAATGGGTGGAATACATATATTTAACCTTTAAATGCAGCTTTTGAAACCAAAGAACCCCGTTCTCCGAAAATATGTATGCCCATACCAACTCCATTATATCCGTTGAATCATTTAGTGATTAGATGTTTTACAAAAATATAAGAACTCTAATTACAAATCTGTAATTGAATTAAAACATTAAAATCTTAATGTAATGACATTAGGGTTTATACAAAAACCGCTATATACAAAATGTTATAAAAGTTGCAAGTCTTTAACATCTTATCCGCAAGTTTCATCGTCTTTGTAAAAATATATCTTTGCATGTATTCGTCCTCTCTCCATGACGTATTATTTACACTGTCGCACGGAATTTTATAAACATTTCTGTCTCTGATGACTATGTACTTATCGAATAACAATTTAGTATGACATGTATATTGTTTATGTCTTTGGTCAGCTCCGTTCACATTTGTGATTCAATTTTTACCCGTTCCTCGGTCCATTTTCTCGTGTTATCCGCTATATACAAAATGTTATGAAAGTTGCACGTCTTTAACATTTTATCAAGTCCATTTTATCGCAAGTTTCATCGTCTTTGTAAAAATAGACCTTTGCATGTATTTGTCCTCTCTGATGACTCAAAGGCTCTCTATTCTCGTCTTGGTTGAATTGCAATTGTTCTCGAAGGATAACAACTATGTGCGTAGGATTGTGTGAAATCTATACCCAGTAAACTATGCTCTAATATCGCCTCTAAAGTGAATAAGGTATCGAATCTTAGTTCAACTATTGCACATAGTTTTAGATTAAGCTTTCTCGTATGTTCTCTTGTCCTACGGTTATGATTTGGTCAGCTCACATTTTTGTATATAAATATCGAAATCGTAATATAAAGACTGTTCAGTTGTTGATTTGCTTGAAGAGTAACAAGATGGTTAATTTATATATTTAGCGGTTTCATTATAAAATGAGGATGATGAAATATGTTTTGAAACTGTGGGCGATGTTACTAGAAGGACAAGAGTTGGACAAAATTATCATTATTTTAAAGAGGAATAGAGATCAAATTCGTACGGAAATTAGCAAAAATCTGACATCGGCGTTAAGAGAGCGGTTGCAAGAGATTGATTAATTGATATCTATTGTGATGCCACTGAAGTATTTGGTGAAATTGTATAAACAGAAGAATTTGCATGAGTTGAACAATAAGATGATGAGACAAAATATTTTTTCCTAAAACAACAAGGAATTTTTATAAACAAATTTCTTTTTATAAACAAATTATCACTGATAATGGAAAAACAATCGAAAACGATCATGATGCAAACATGATGAACTAGCATAAACTAAATCGAAAGTTTGTGTGTATTTTGAGCTGCATCCAAGTAAGCAAACGGTCAATTCAGAAGTTTACTGTCAATAACTAATGAAGAAGTAATCACCAAAAATGGCTTTTCAAATCGTGTTACACCAAATTCTCAGACATCTTTT
>NW_017097666.1:0-19385 GCF_001412225.1 Nicrophorus vespilloides
TATTAATTATGGGCGTTAAAGCTGAGTATATTAGGAATAAAAAGGGTGTATCTTTCGATGTTTGGCTGTAATTTGCAGTCAGAAATTTTATCATTATAAAAACAATGCCTTCACATTTTAGTAAATTACTCGAAATGTATAAAAGATAGATTCAGATATTTAGATGGAAATTAAAGCTGAATATGTGAGGTATAAAAAGTATTTGGTGTTGCAATTGTATTTTTCGACGTTTGGCTGTAATTTGCAGTCAGAAATGTACAAACGTAAATTTTATCATTGAAAAAGCAATGTTTTCACATTTTATTTAATTACTCTAAATGTATAAAAGATAGCTTTAGATATTTAGATGGAAATTAAAGCTGAATATATGAGGTATAATAACTGTTTGGTGTTGCAATTGTATCTTTCGATGTTTGGCTGTAATTTGCAGTCAGAAATGTACTAACGTAAATTTTATCATTGAAAAAACAATGCCTCCACATTTTAGTAAATTACTCGAAATGTAAAAAAGATAGATTCAGATATTTAGATGGAAATTAAAGCTGAATATGTGAGGTATAAAAAGCATTTAGTGTTGCAATTGTATCTTTCAATGTTTGGCTGTAATTTGCAGTAAAAAATGTACTAACGTAAATTTTATCATTGAAAAAACAATGTCTTCACATTTTAGTAAATTACAGTAAATGTATAAAAAATAGATTTAGATATTTAGATGGAAATTAAAGCTGAATATGTGAGGTATAAAAAGCATTTGGTGTTGCATTTGTAACTTTCGCTGTTTGGCTGTAATTTGCAGTAAAATCTTAAGTCTTTAAATCGCTGCTACCGTCAGATTTTCATAAATTTCTCGAAAAGTAGGAAAGGTACAATAAATGTTAAAAATGTATATGAAAGCTGAATATATTGTGAATAAAACGTGAATGGTGTAACAATTGCATTTTTAGTCGTTTATCCAAAATTAAGCAATATTTAACATTGAAACCTTTGCCATATAGAAATATACAAATGAAAGCTAAATTGTAATTGTTGTCATTCTTTCATTACAGTTCACATGGATGTTGGATAGAAAAAGTACAATTACAATTGAATACATACCTTGAAACCAATTCATAAAGTTAGTTATCCCAACATCTATTAATGGCTTGTTAAAAAGCATCTGACTTTATTTGCCTATCTTCAATGACGGATGTAGTAATTTCACGTTCTTCGCAATTAGATGCATTAAAGAAAGATTACAGTAATAAACCATATTTTTTTCTCTCTACGTCCATTATTTGTATGCGAGTGTCTTAAAATTGTAATGAACTAAAATTGAAAAAAAAAACAGGGGAAAGAATTAAATTACAAGGAACGGTTTGAATCAACAAGAAAACATATCCGAACGGTACAAAGGTAATGACTTATCGGATTTCTCGTACTGTTTTCTTACTTTGTTTCGCGATTGCAATTCGATACGGAATTACGCTTTTACATACGACCCGCAATTTAATTGTTGTCGTGTGTGAGAAGAGAGCAGAGCCATTTTCACTTTCGTTAATAACATTCTTTTGACCGCGTTCGTTTCTTCTTTCTTCGTTCCTCCACTTCTTCGTATCGTCGTAGATGAAGGGAAGAAGGAGATGCATCAAATTACATCGGAGCTTCCGCAATACCCGAGTGTTAAATAACAATGAGTTTACTGTTTCCATTAATCCCACGAACGTTACTTGGCTATTAGGAAGTAACAACACATGCTTTTTTGTTTCTCTTTTCGTTTTGTTCTTCTGTTAATTCTTTTTCTGCGCCCTATCCATTAACCATTCATCAATCTTTCGGACACATTCGATCTCTTTTGTTCCAGCGTAAAAACACCTACGAGAAAGTCGGATAGATCTATGGATGGATTTCGCAGTTACGAAAGAGAGTCGAGTTCGCACAAGATTTTGCGAAATTCGCAAATTGATTTGCTGGAAACAAGGCTAAACCGAACACCTGCGAGCTTTGAAAATGACTAGAAAACGAGGACTTTTCCTACCTTGGCATTGCGCAGAGGAGGCCAATTAAATCTGGAAAAGCTGGAATTAAACCAGAAGATTGTAAAGTGTGTTCTTTCCATTGTGACGATTCAAATATAACAAGATCCAGGTCAGATTGCTGATATAACGGCTCAAGATTTTTGTAAACAACTCCTTCTCTCTTTCTCTCCATCTATTCAACTATCTTCGTCCACTCCGGCTCATTCGAATTGATTGGTTTAATTGAAACCCAACAATGCTTCGTAAATTTCGATTTGAATATGTTCGTTAAAAAGAAATAATCGTACGTTGAACTTCAAATTGCTTAATCATATTAACGTTTTGCATCTGCTCGTGTTGTTCCCATTTCAGAAAAGCGCAGCAATTTGGAAAAGTTTACGACGATGCAAAGTTTGCTTCCGTTTTCTGGATTTATCTCGTTCACGTTTTGCAGCTGCGGGGGATGCTGCATCCCTCCGTTTTGTAAAGATGCAGGGGGATTACGTTGAATGCGTCCATTTTTCAAACGGGAAAAGTTAGCAATGATCAAAGCCATGCATTCTCAATGTCAACGTACACTTTACTTTACTGATCCATATTACTCGATTGGTTTTGAACTTTACCTATCGTCGCATACACAAAAGAGACAAGATAAATCGAACTTTCGCAATCTTCGGATGGAAACGAAATGGTAACACAGTAAAGTACACGTCGTAATATTGTTCTTTTTTTTTAATTTCTTCGGTTTCTAAATCTTTCTCACAGTTATCTCTTGAAATCTGCTAACATATTCATAGAATCTAATTAGTTACAAATTTGTTAATACACCAATTTTATAAATATAATATGTAATTGTTGTCAAATATTATTATTCAAAAATCATAAAGTCAGGATTAAATTTGAACAAAAGTTTTGCATTACAACGAAAAGTAGTATTGAAAGACGCACACCGAGATTCGAATCTGCAATTCATATTTCCGTCTGATAGAATCTAAGATCCGGAAAACGTTTCGATTTATATAAAACTTTACACTCCGGTTGACGTTTCAGCTTCATCCGGTCTATATCTATACATTTCACAAACAGTTTGGGATTTATCCCTTCGTGTCCTCGCAGCCTTAGGGGAAAACTGGATCCCATATTTACCATAGAAAACAATATTTGAGTAAGCCAACTACTATTGCCTCAACCATCTTTGTGCTATACAAAAAAAAATAACGAACATAGAGTAAAACTTATTGCAACAGGATTGAAGTGGAATAATCGAAAGCAGTTTAGATGCAATCAATCAAAAGCTGTTAAAGCCAGTTTGGAATCGTTGGCCGAGAAGTAGAAGACAATTAAATTGCACCAAAGAAAGCGCGATCGTTGTAACAGATAAAAAAAAACTCCGGGTTAGATAAGAGGTCTTGATGTTATAGAAATCGTCGAGAATGGTACCAGCATCACAGGTAGACAGAAAATAAAGTCCTCGAGGCACGGAATTAGCTGAATGCCACCGCCATAGTAATCCCAATGATTTATGATATAGGTGTCCTTATTGATACCAGCTTTTATGTTGCGCAGATTCTTGATAACTGTATTATTTGAATATATTAAAATTGTGAAATTGAGTATTTAATCCCATGTAAAAATTGGTTATGACTTGTATGTTGACTTATAAATTGTCAATAAGTTGAAGTAGTATAGTAGTTATATTTGTGTTTCGAAATTAATTTAATTGTTATTGTTTATGGAACAGTTAAAGGTTGAAGCTCGTGTTGAAGGTAATGTTCCTGGTTGATGTTGTTTGTATGTGGATGATAGACGAATTTGTTTCGCGTCCGGGCTTTATGTAATCCGGGCTTTGCATGGTGTGAATGAGCATCAGAAGACAATGGGCCATCCGGAAATGGTAATATTTCCACAAGGTTGGGCCGTTAAAAACAGAGGTCCCATCGTCATGGCAACAAGCATTGCCAATGAATGAATGAATGAATGGCAATCCCCTATACATACATATATCTATATCTATCGTTACGACCATTGGAATGTTGTAAATATTATTCGGAATGGGAAAATCGAAAGTGCATAATAATAATATGATATCGAGCGCGAATGGAGTTGTAAATCCATAATGGAAATTCACATGATACCGAGAGATTGCTCGCAACTGCAGAAAGTCTTCATAAAATCAATTCCAATTGATGTTTAGCCTTTTTGCAGTATAATCCATACCACCGAATTGGATTATGCATATTACGGGTAATCTCGCGTCCGTATTTATCGCAGCATCATCACTTATTACCTACTAATAACATTAGTTTTAGTTTGAACTTACTTTATAAGCGATTCTCGGTCGGAGATCCTCGTATTAAGTTACTTGCAGCGCAACGTTTCATACCTGGAATATTTAAACGCTTGTATTCATGTTTACACTGCAGAGCAATAAATCAAACGGAAAGTTGTTACATATCAAGGAAATATCGATTATTCGCAATAAAATCATAACAGGAATGGTGATTATTTTCGCTGCGGTACAAACTAACTACTGCTAATTAAAGCGATTAGGGCTAATAGCGAATCAAATCTAGTAGGTGCAGGCAACAAAAGCAAAATAAATAAAGGATAAACGGAGGGATCATCATTGATGATTTATGAAAAGTTCGACTGGAGAAGATTCGTGAAACGGAGTCGAGATTTAATACACTTAGAAAGTGAAATGGATTGTAAACAAAAATTTAAAGGGATTCCGTCCAGCGGCGATGTTTACGTGCTGACCTTAATGTAAAGGGCTTTTCTTTAAGGATCCGATGGCACAGCACAATCCAAGACCGGTAAGGTTTCTAACAGGCTTCGGATGTCGCGATTCAGCACAAGAGTTCATTCATGGTTCATTCAAAAAAAAATCGCGAAAGCCAAATGCAGCACACTATGTACAAACTCTTCTGGCTCTGACGGCCATTTTATCACTGTTCTTTTGTCAAGAGCCTTCGGACCAACAGCAGGATCAGGCTCTTCGCGCGGGGTGGGGGGCGCTTCGCAACACATCTGTTCACCTCTTCGGTATTTCCAATTAATCGTCGGATCTGTAAAAGTCTAAAGATAGCATGCATTTGTTTGGAATTAGGTATAGATAATTCGGCTTTTTTTGAACTGTTCGTATCGGATTGATGTGAAGGTAGCAACGCAACGAGCGGCATTGAATTGATCGGTTGGCAACGCGACCGTCGTCCTTGACGTGCGAGCGAGCTGTCAAATCGTCTCAATTCTTACATAACCCCAGACGGGTAGAAGTTCTGCATTTGAGACCTCAGAGTTTTTCGAAGATATGGCAGCGAAAAGGATCAGCCAGAGTGCCATCAACTGGGCCTCTTTGGCCGAGAGGGTGCCGGAACACCAGAAGAACATCTTCATCGCCTTCAAAGCCAAACATGACAACTACCTCAGACGGTATGTACCACAACCTAAATCTTTATGTAACCATCATTGGATAACATCACATTTCTGTTTCAAACGTAATAATGAAGAACTTGCAATCATTGTTTCAAAAGACACCCACTTGATTGTAGTAAACCCTATAAACAAATTCATACATGATAATTGCACCCTTAAAGTATTGATTCCCAACTTTTACCTCTTACTCAATCCCAAGTGTTTATCAACTTTAAACATTAAGTATTAATTGGTAATTACTTTTAGTAACATTATTACAACTGATTTATAGAAAATCCAATACATCCAATAAGAATTTTCTTGGAAGTTCATGTAATTGGGGTAATAGCATAGGCAACCAAATATACGTTCTTTGCTGTAAATTGCATATTTACGTATATATTAAAAAAAAGCAGTAAATTCAAAGTTCAGTCATATATATTATTAAGTATTATCAATGCAGAAACAATTTATTACTATTATTACATATACAAAATTGAATTCTGTATAATTATTTTTTTTTAATCCTATTGGACAATATAGAAAATACCAATAGGTATTTTTCAAATTAAAAGGATTGAGAAGAGCTAAGAATAACTATATAAAGAATGTCATTATATTATATAATATTTAACTAAAATTTGTTTTATGTTTACAGTTATTATGTTTAAACTAAAAAGTCACTTATTTTGGAATACCCACTATTGTACTCAATATACATGTTATATAACAGTTTCAATATTATTTATGTAATATATCTAATTAATTTTACTACCTGAAATATAAATCTTTCAGTTGTGTATTAATATTTCAAAATTAAAAATTGTTATTAAAGCTTTGTTTAAATGATAATATTGTTTAATTATTGTATTAAAATTTGAAGAATAAGTATTTTTTGGAAATTTTATATAAATGAAACAGTAATTAAAGCTTGAATATTTAGTTTCCAAAAAGTTAATATTATTTTGTGTCATTTGTTAATTAACGATTAGATATGTAAATTTACTTAATTTGTTGTAATGTTTCAGTGTTATGGCTAACCCAGAATCTGCTCCAGCCATTGACTGGGCATTCTACAAGGCTAAGGTACCAGTTGCCGGTATGGTCGATGACTTCCAGAAGCAATACACCGCCTTGAACATCCCATACCCACCAGACAACGTGTCCGGACAAATCGACACTTTGGAGAAGGAAATCAAATCCGATATCGCTAAATTCAAGGTTGAATCTAGCGCCCGCATCGAAGAGTAATAAAACGGTTTAAATCTTCATTGATGAATTGATTAATCATCTTTTTTGTGTGTTTTGCAGATACAAGAAGCAGTTGGCTCACTTGTCTTCCTTGATCCCATTCGATCAAATGACCATGGAAGATTACAGGGATGCCTACCCAGAACAGGCTCTGGACCCCATCAACAGACCAACCTTCTGGCCTCACGGATTCGAAGATCAGCTCGAGAACAAGGACTGGTCCAAGGAAGAGGAGCATCATTAAATTTAATTGAATCCACTTCAATTCCAATAGCGAAGTGTTTGAGCTACTAGTATCATGTCTAAAGTCTATAAGAATTCAACAAAAAAATGGAAAATCGTGAAATAAAAACACTCAGAAAATCACATGTATACTTGCTTTTATTTTCACCACTAACTCTTACAAACAATTAAACTAAATAATACCTGTTATATGTAAATTTGGTTATAATTATTGTTTTAATATTTGGGATTAAATACTGTTTTGTTAATTTTTTTTTAAATGTTAAGAAAGGTTTGTATATATTTTATATGTAGTAGAGATTTAGAATCAATACGAAATAGATGGGGTCATATGTATGGTAGTGTATATAGGCAGTAATCACAAGGCTCTATATATTTGTATATGTTTGCTTCGAATATGGTTTCCTGCTAATTTTGTGAGTTTTAGACCGCTTTGAGCACAAAGATAGATTCATCGAGCCAGTAATAGGACTGCCTCAGGTCGCCCTCGCATAAATAAGGAACTCTGCTCCACGAGATTACCTCGAAGCCCACAGGTCTCAGCACGTTGTCGACTAAGTGTACGACCTGATCTTCGAAGGTCTGGCCTCTTATGTTCAAACGTTCAGTGGGCTCGTGATCTGCAGCTGCAACAACAACAACAAAAAGAAACGGAACACGTAACGAACGTCCAATAGGTAATTAACTAATTTGTACAAATGGCCAATAATTACCTGATTCGACGTACGGCGAAAATGGCAAGACGACAGCTAATAATACCATACCGTTAGGTTTCAGAGATGCGTGCACCTGGTTGAGCAGTTCCAGTGGTTTATCGCATCTATCCAATAAGTTCAAGCACGAGATTACGTCGTACTTACGGCCCACGTTCCATTCGTCGATGCCCAACAAACTGAAAAAGTACGACAACAAAAATACATCAAATTGTTGCTCGTTCGAAACAACTAGAATTTTACAATGCATGCATTCAATCAAAATAAACTATATATAAAATTACATGTATTATATACTTATTTAAATTGTTCTGACGAATGCAATAGGATTTCTAATCAAACATCTGCAATCATTAAATAAGTCTGAATTCATCATGAAAAAAGACATTGTATTGTCACATTAATTAGGACAAATAGGCATAGAATAATAAATTTGAGGATTTAGTATCATCTTTAATTATGTATATCAAGATTGTTATTACTAATTAGTAAACATATATTTTTAAAATTGTTATTAATAATTTTAGTTTTTTTTTTAAATTGTTTATGGTGCACTAGATTTTGCACTTGTTACTTTAGTAAATCATCAATTTCTTATAAGTTTACAATTATGTGTCAAAAATAATCTAAAATTATTGTAGGTCATCAATGCAAGAAGAATCTTCTACTCGTGATATTGAACTTTCGTAAACTTAAACATTAAAACTTCTGTTTGGTATTTCAGAAATGTTATTTCTGTACTCACTATCATATTTATATTTTTTTTTTTTAAAAGAGATTTATATCAATTTATTTATTGATATAAATCTCTCCGGCCCTATTTCTACCCCTTTCGGGTTTAACAGCCACCACAAATTTTTGTTATTTTTCGTATCAGATTTTTGTGATACAGGCGACCATATTTATATTTAAAACTGATTTCTGTACATCATGAAGAAAAGCAATGTATACAATTGGTTAGCTTAACCCTTTCAGGACAACTGGTAATTCGGTGATGCAAGTGCCTACTGGTTACCAGCTTTAACCACATCCTGGATGATAATCAGGACATCCTATTCACATTTTCTTACCATAATTTTATTTAAACATTTATTTGTTAATAATATGTAAAAATGATGTGTAAAGTATTTTTTTTAATTCTGTCCTCAGAAGGTTAATAAAGATCAATAGTACATCAAGAGGATACTAGTAGTACTGAAATTGAAATAGTTGATGAAATTACCAAAATCTACTTTTCAAAACTTTAAAATGTAGTAGATTTATACTTTTATGTACGATTTTAGAATTTCGAGATACTATTTTTTGACCCATAATTTGTTGTTAAGAAATCCAACCTAAGGAAATTAATGTTACTTCTTAAAACAAGGTTATTAATATATGAAAAGAAGGAAAAAGTAATAGTAAAGGAAATTATGGATAGAAAGTTTAGAATTTTAAATGTTGCCTCTATTTTCGATAAACAACTCAGTAATAACTGATAATCAATTATTACATAAATTGGAGATATTTCCATGCCAAAATCAATACAATTTATTGAATTTAACTGAGAACTCATTCAATTTATATATTTATCTGCTAGATGTATGCTTTATATATTTATTAGTGTGTAACAGATTATATTCATAGTAAGAAAATCATGAAATTCGTCGATACTCATCAATAATTGATAAAACTTGTATTTGAATGAGATATATATTGAATTTTGCATAAAATCTGTTAAGAAAAGATTGTAAATTAAATGAGAGAAAAAAATCTTGTAACGTGTTTGCAAAACGATTTCTATTGCAGCTCGGAATTCATTATGCATACAAACAACTGCAAGCCCAGTAATAAAAACGCGATTTTATTATTTTCGAACGCGAACGAAGCTACATAATGTCATTAGAATAATGAAGGCTGTAGACGCATTCAATTCGATATGAAGAGGAAACAAACCAATGAGAAGACGTTGAGAGTTTTGTTTGTCTCGCATCGAAAATGGAATAAATATTAATAATAATAATAATACAAAAAATAAAGTAGAGTAGAGATGAAAAGAAGGTGGACGGGAATTGCTCGGAATAAATATGAATACATTTTGCAACAATTTAGCGTATAACCTGGAGCGCAGTAAAAATTAATTGCCAGGTATAAAAATTAAAAGCACGCCAATTAAAATTTATGATAATTCCTGCAATCCGTCATGCAGGAAGGTGCTGTTGTTGTTCTGCTGATGCAGCATTTGGAGAGAAGAGAGAGAGTTTAATTAAAAGCGTATACTTTGCAATGCAAATTTGGTAATTAAAATTGCGTTCAGTTCTTAATTAAGAACGGAGGAGTATACAATAAATCGGGACGAGAGAATTTATCCCGTATCTTTTTGAGTTGTGTACGTGCGAGTGTGGATTCTGTTAATTAATTTTTATGCCTTTCTGTTTTGGGATTTTTTCTTGTTGTGGCTTCGGCATAAACGATTACACTTGTTTC
This sequence comes from Nicrophorus vespilloides, assembly GCF_001412225.1. Taxonomy (NCBI): domain Eukaryota; kingdom Metazoa; phylum Arthropoda; class Insecta; order Coleoptera; family Silphidae; genus Nicrophorus; species Nicrophorus vespilloides. Next base: position 10,082 of record NW_017097666.1, read on the forward strand.
GCAATGGCAAGGGTATTGAATATGCATAAAAGTGTTCGTCGGCTCCGGCCAGGTGATAACTAATGAAGAAGGGGCATAATTAAGATAGGTCCGAAAAAGAGGAAGAAACGCGCGTTCGACCGTAACGCTTTCGGAATTCCATTCTAATTACTTAAAGCTTATTTATATACCTGCGGGGGATTATTGCAAGTGTCCGCTCGGTGCAGCAGCAGTTTTCAGTTTAAACGAAGTGAGAAGAGAAGGGAAAGGGGATGGTTGTGGTGGTGGTTGCAATAAAATTTAATGTCGCTCCGGAGATTCGGGCCTCTGAGCCAAGATTTTCATGCAATCCGGCTAAGTAACGCGTCTTAATTAAGTCTGCACTTAGTTTTACGAGTTAAGTTTTACGGACGGCGGACGAGCATAGAGAAGACGTGCATGCGAGTGAAAGTGAGAGAGAACTCAATTAACAATCTGACATTAAACGGCTTTAATTACGTGAGATATAGTCGCCCGATCGGCTGTGCAGCCCCCAGAGAGGCGATTAAACACTATCACGGATTGCGATTTATATAACAAAATAACATTATTTATTCGTTCGCTGTTTATCGCCTCCATAAAGAATATTGCTGGGGTCCAAAACGTGTATTATTATTATTGTTTGCAGCGGGCTGGAAGTGAGGTAGACGAGGATGCGTTCGAAGATGTTCGAAGTACCTCACCTTCTTTGCGATTGTGATACCCTCCTGACACAGGTAATGTATGTGCCAAAAGAAACGGTGCGTGTCATTAAACTCATCACATCCTTCATTTGCATCACACCCCAGGGTAGCATTTTTTAATCTGCATCTCATCTCTTTCTCCGTTTCTCACCCATTCTCTTCTGTCTCTCCGTTTCACTCACTCACACGCTCGCAATCTCAATCTCTTCGATTCGCATCGCCGCTATTCGCAACCTTTATCACCTACAGAATTTTAACTAAGCTTTCCTCGAATCCCCCCGCGAAATTAAGCAATAAATCCATAAGGCTCCGAAGTCTTCGGACTCGCTCTCTGCATACAGGATTATCTTTGCTGAAAGTCCTGTAGATTCTCAATACCTTCACATTTCCACATTCAAATATATCTATCTATTACTGATTTATTTTACTTGACTTCACCATAATATTCAATATTTGAAGAAAAAACTTTATTTCTTTCAAATATTTATATCTAATTATGAAATTATCTTGCAGTGTATGGAAATATTTGTCACTTTTTTTTAATAATAAAAAAAACTGAATTTAGATACGATGACAATGTTAAAACCTTTCAAAGCTTTCTACTTATCGAACAGAAAATAGAGGAAAGGTGGCGTACGTAATCAGAGTGACCTCAAGAAAGTCATCGATCAGTGAGAATCCAATTTGTTTGGTTTCGAGTCCGTCCGAATGGATTAGTGGACATTTGTTAATCCGATTTGATTAATGCATGCATAATAAATGGGTCGGAAAACTCACTGGAAGCCTCGTCGCTGAAGGAGTGTTTGCATAGTATTAGAAACTTCTGTGACATAGACCGTCCGGAAGGCGGGTGCCAGAAGGGCCGTCACCTCACCGTCCCCGGCTCCCAGATCCAGCAGATCCCCGGTTGACCAATCCTCGCCTCCTCCCACCAACTTCAGGAACTGCTGAAACGAGACAACGAACATCGAGCCACGCTGAAGCCATCTGCAACAAAGGAACAAACAAAAAAAATGAAATACTAATACTGCAAACGGATTACCATAAATACATACGCAACGGAATTTCGTTTTATAATATTATATATAATTTGGATTAGTTCGTAATTCAACGTAACATTAATGCGGCTTTAAATTAAGCCGGACAATAATTAATTCTTGTTTTAATACTCAAAATAATCGCGTTCATTAATAATAGTAGCAAATTCGGACAATGAAGGAACAAGTACAAATGTTATGTAACCAAAGCCGGACAAAACTTCTTTGTTTCATGTATTAATATGGGTAGCATTTACATTAATCTCTTCACTTATCCCTTATAAGAGTAAACACTGATGCGTAGTTTACATAAACAATGATCCTGTATTAAAGTCACGAGTAAGTGAGAAGCATTAGTCTATTTGAGTGATATTTGCCAAGTATATAAAATGCTACTTGGCAAGTATAGACGATTGCCATAGATATGTTACGCATATTTAATACACATATCCCTCATTTTACACGGTACTTTTTTTTACACGGTTTTAAAAAAAATAATGTTAAAAATAATCGACCGTGTAAAACGAGGTATACGTGTGTACTTAAATATTTATAATTGGAATTTAGATATATGCTTTCAAATTAAATATGTAATCTGTCAATTTTGTCTACAAATCAGTGATATGAAGAGAATTAATTCAGTCATGTATGAAAGCTGTAAGTGGTCGAGTGACAAACATTATACAAAGACTCTCTAAGAGATATTTGTCAAGTACTTGAAACGCTACTTGGTAAGTACTAATGATTGTGGCGTAAATCATAAATGTCACATTTATCCATCATATTTGATACTGATCAATTTGTAATTGAAATCTAGATACATGCTTTCAAATTAAATATGTAATCTGTCAATTATGTCATCAAATCTGTGATACGAAGAGAATTGATACACTCCCGTATGGAAGTTATAAGTAAGTGGTAGAATGAGAAACATTATGCAAAGACTCTCTAAGAGATATTTGTCAAGTACTTGAAACGCTACTTGGTAAGTACTTGAAACGCTACTTGGTAAGTACTAATGATTGTGACGTAAATCATAAATGTCACATTTATCCGTCATATTTGATACTGATCAATTTGTAATTGAAATCTAGATACATGCTTTCAAATTAAATATGTAATCTGTCCATTCTGTCATCAAATCAGTGATACGAAGAGTATTGATACAGTCCCGTATGGAAGTTATAAGTGTTGGAGTGAGAATCATTATGCAAAGACTTTCTAAGAGGTATTTGCCAAGTACTTGAAACGCTACTTGGTAAGTACTAATGATTGCGATGTAAATCATATATGTCACATTTATCAGTCATATTTGATACTAATCAATTTGTAATTGAAATCCAGATACATGCTTTCAAATTAAATATGTAATCTGTCAATTCTGTCATCAAATCTGTGATACGAAAAGAATTGATACACTCCTGTATGGAAACATTATGCAAAGACTCTCTAAGAGATATTTGTCAAGTACTTGAAACGCTACTTGGTAAGTACTAATGATTGTGACGTAAATCATAAATGTCACATTTATCCGTCATATTTGATACTGATCAATTTGTAATTGAAATCTAGATACATGTTTTCAAATTAAATATGTAATCTGTCAATTATGTCTACAAATCAGTGATATGAAGAGAATTGAAACAGTCATGTATGAAAGCTGTAAGTGGTGTAGTGACAAACATTATGCAAAGGCTCTCTCCGAGATATTTGCCAAGTACTTGAAACGATACTTGGCAAGTAATAATGATTACGATGTAAATCATAGATGTCACATTTATCCATCTATTTGATACTAATCAATATGATATGAAGAGAATTGAAACAGTCATGTATGAAAGCTATAAGTGGTGGAGTGAGAAACATTATGCAAAGACTCTCTAAGAGATATTTGTCAAGTACTTGAAACGCTACTTCGTAAGTAATAATTATTGCAATTTACATCATAAATGTAACATTTATCCGTCATATTTAATACTAATCAATTTGTAATTGAAATCCAGGCACATGCTTTCAAATCTGATCAATTCTGTCATCAATACGAAGAGTATTGATACACTCCTGCATAGAAGTAAAGGGAAAATCGAGAGTCCGATCGTCGAGGTTTCATCTCTTCGTGGCGTGTCAAGCTCCCATCGAGTGCAGGTATCGAAATCTGACTATTTAATACCTGGCCATCGAAACACGCTTCGGGCCTGGTGCCCAAGTGAGTTCTGGTTAACGCTCTCGTGTTCAGGCAATGGTCCTAGGTGTACGATCAACAGCAGGACTACATGTGTCCTGACATATCTAATTAACAACCACCCGCGGCGGCGACATACACCACGCCACGCCGCGCCACCTTCTCCCCTCTCACCACCGTCTCACCATCACTTCTTCAGTCCCAGAGGGACCTCGATTCGAAATTCCGCGCACGCAAAATTAACACTTAATTATAAAACGGTATTTATTTATTTGACGTTAAAATATTGCCGCACGTCCTCTCTTTTTTTTTGTTATTGCTCTATCCCCTGTTTCCAACCAACCCTTGCACAGTCGGACAACCATCTTCATCTCTCAATCCGGACGAATTCACGCAATGCAACAGTATAAATTCGAAATCAATACAAATTTATAACTGTAACATTTTTCATGCAGTCATAAAGTTGTGACAGTCAACCGAAGAAAACGTGTTACTTTTATGTCTTTAAATCCGAATGGTCAATAAATAATAAAAACGCAACATCCAGGCATCAATATATAAATCATAAACAACATTTTAATGGATAGAAATAAATTAAAAACAATTCTATACATTACAGATCGATTAAAGATATAAATTGATCTTTGAAGAATTTGGATAATAGTTATATGACAAAATTGTTAAATAATCTTTGTAAATTGGTACATATTTGTAATTCTAAACAATTTAGGACATTTTGTTATAAAATCCGTACTATTTGTTAAATGACATAAATATTCATCAAACTAAATACAAAAGTCGTAATTGTTTACAAAAAGTTGGAGTGGTTGTAAATAAAATTACATCAAATACCAAAGACATTGAGATCTAATTTTATTATTGTTCATTATTCAATAGATCTTTGTATATTTGAGATACTAATTAAATTAGGAAATTGTGACAACATTGTTCCAACTTTATTCATTGCACAGTCGGACGAACATCTCTCAATCTGGACGTAATACAACATATCAACATGGATTCTTACAACTTAAACACTCTTTCAACTTTAACATTTTTGTGTTACTTTTATGTCTTTAAATCTGAATGGTCAATAAATAATAAAAAAAAAAAACGCTATATAAATCATTAGACAACATTTTAGTGGGTAGAAAGAAATTAAAAATATTTTATACATTACAGATCTAAATTGATATTTGAATAATTTATGTAATTTCATTATCACTTGATAATAGATATTTGTGAATTGTATTTAGTTTTATTACAAAGTAATATTATTTATAGTAAAATTGAGTGGTTTAAAAGGAATTTACATCAAATATTACAGATCGAATTTGATTATTTTCAAGTAATTTAGGAATTTGTGTCACTATTCATGACAAGTGATTTAAATGTTTGTCAAGAGTAAGATGTAATAATTTCAGTGCATTTTTTGGTAAAAGCATAGATTCAATGATAAAAAAAAGTCTTTTTTAAACAGTTGTTCTAATGGATTGAATAATAGATGGAATGAGTGTTAAAGAGCATCGAAGATTTTAATTCGACTCGTTATCAAGATTATCCTTATTCCTCCTCCGCATACCGATGCAACGGAGTGGAAGAACACGATTGGATAGTGAGGACGTTGGTGCACGATGATGCTCCTCTTCTCCTCTCTTCGCATCGTTGTTCTTACCTCCTGCTAAGGGGACACCACATAGAGTTACTATTTCACCTGAGGTGTTTACTTGAGAACTCGACGCGGACCGTCTTCCGAATGTAATGTAGGCACTTTATTGCCCGGTTTTATGAAAATCATTTTAATTTCGCATCGATATTAATGACTCTCTGCTCGCTCTTCGACTCCACCGAGAGTCTGCAATATATATATTTATTAAAAAAGGATGAAGAGAAGAGGACATTCGAATGTTCCACGTTGCGTTATTAACCACCATAAAGACACGTATATTACAGTTTTTAACGACAACAAATAACAACAACGCAATGAACGAATGTAAATGAATTGGACATTTTTACAAGATGTCGACTTTAGTTATTTCTTTTGTTGTTCTCGTAACATTATCATCTCTGACATGGGTTTTCGATAATTGCGTACAGCTTGTACATAAATAATCAATAAATTACATTCAGTTTGCAGTTGCAACAATAACAATATACAAAAAAAAAATATTACAATACTAATTATAGACCATAGGATTTTCTGTATTTTACCATAATTTGTATCTTTGTGTATTCTACAAATGTACGTGTAATTTCCAATGTTTTTGTTCGGACATTGCGTTGTGATTGGGTCCATTATTTATCCAAGATTTCTCGTCATCGATGGACATTGATTGCCGGATTTGCTCATCGCTTATTTAGAGGGCCCCTGTTTTTCCCGGAACGACGTTCGGATCGATCGGGCAAATGCAGAATTAGCCGTTTCAAATTGATTCCCGACTGTCGGAGATTATTTTCAAAATTATTTATGGTCGTTTTACCCGCAAAACGAAAACACAGAAGAAGCGCACAACTCCACAAAAACAAGTCCATTACATCTATTGTTTTCTTTATTATCATGCACTTTTAACAATACGCAATTACTAATAGTTTTTTTTAATAATTTAGAAAAATTAATTGAATATTTACTGAAATTATGATTTTTTTTACATATTTCTTATTAGGGAAATAAAATGAGTTTATACTATATTAAGAATGATTCAAGTAATGAAATATTTTGTTAAATATAATAGAAAGTCAATTTAATTAATTGTTATGGTGAAAATTGAAATTAATTTGTGGTTGATGGAAACGGTAAAAGACGAAGAGAAAAATTGTATAAAGTGAAAACAAACGGTGTTTGGTAATTTAAATTCGATAATGCGGCGTGGCGTGGAGGTAGAGAGAACAAGAAATTGGATAATAATAAATAATTCGGTTGGAGGTAGGAAATTAGATCGGAATTGGGGCACTTTCAATTAATATTTAAGTGAATGATAATTATCGGTCGTAATTGGTCGTAATAATGTTTGCATAGATCGCTGCCGGCAATATTTTGTCACGTATGAATGGTTTCCGATACTAAAGTGATTTCAGCGTTGTCGTTGTTATTATTATAATATACTTGGAAAACACACACATTCTCAGTCTACATAGTTTTACATAGGATAGATAATGCGAGTATATGTGGATGATGTTTATATATATTTACGTGTAAACGTACGTTACCATAAACGTTTTTTGTTTTTTTTTTTTGGTTTTTGACCGCTCGTTCAGTGCTAAAGGCTCACCGATTTATCGACAAATTACAGAAGAATGCAGAAACGAGAAATTCCCTAATTTATGCATTTTCGAATGCAAAAGCGCGTTATGATAGTGGCAATAAATCAATAGGGGAACTTGAACTGAACTGAAGGAGAAGGCAGATCGGGCCTTCGGTTTCTTCCGTCCAACATCACTGACCATTCGCATACATGAATAACACGGTTACAATAATAAGACCTCTCTTACCTAACCATCTTCTTAGCCGACCTAACTCTTCTGCACAAACGTTAATCTGCGGGCATTACACAATTTCCAACATTCAGTCTCTGTCTCGTCATTTTTTCTCTACTCGCATTATCTGCCATCTAATAAATAACAAATCGACATATCTAACATATTTAAAACGCAATACTTTATATAAGTCAATATATATTGTATACAAATGCATTTTTACATAAATTTCCAATTTGGTAACAAATTGTTTGAATATAAATTTATATAATTGCATCAATAATTTAGAAATGTCAAAAATAATTTAAATTTTTCACATTTTTATATATTTTATGATTATATAAGAACTGGTCTTATATTATGCATCTAACTATTATTAGGTAATATTAATTAATGACAAAGATTTTTTCATACTTTTTCAATTTTTCACATTATATTTGTTATTGTGTAATTAGTAACCATATTTAGTAATTGAAACAACAAATTTGTATATTGAAGATTAAACTATTGTCTTTCCAACAAAGTAACTTTCAGATTTATGAAATTTCCTGTTTTCCTGCAAATTTTATATTAGAACTTAAAAATTGTAAAACATTTATATCAGAAGGTTTTTTTTTTAAAGAAATCCTCACAAATGCAATGTGATGAATTCTATGAATTAAAAACTACATATTCTAATTAGTTCATTAATGATGTATACTAAGGAAATTTATAGAATGTCTAGGTTTAAATGATTTCAATGTTAGATTTTTCACTGACAATTCTGCTTTTCTCTTTAGTAACCGTTAATTATTATTGATGTTAATTTGTATTTATTTTCAATTTATGTGTTTGATCAACTGTCCAGATGTTTTAACGGTGTATTTATCTTCATTTGATTAGTGCAGATCTTTTCTATAATGTATTACAAACAGTAAAGATGTGTGAATACTATTGACTCAATGATTTTTATAATTAATAATTTTGGGTAATTCAAAATTATATTTTCTCTAATTTAATTTATCACTAATAATTCAGATTTTCTTAGTAATCGTTAATTATTATTGATGTTAATTTGTATTTATTTTCAATTTATGTGTTTGATCATCTGTCCAGAGGTTTTAACGGTGTATTTCTCTTCATTTGATTAGTACAGATCTTGTCTATAATGTTTTACAAACAGTAAAGATGTGTGAATATTATTGACTCAATGATTTTTATAATTAATAATTTTAGGTAATTCAAAATTATATTTTCTCTAATTTAATTTATCACTGATAATTTAGATTTTCTTAGTAATCGTTAATTATTATTGATGTTAATTTGTATTTATTCCATTTTTATGTGTTTGATCATCTGTCCAGATGTTTTAACGGTATATTTCTCTGCATTTAATTAGTGCAGATCTTTTCTATAATGTTTTACAAACAGTAAAGATGTGTGAATACTATTGACTCAATGATTTTTATAATTAATAATTTTAGGTAATTCAAAATTATATTTTCTCTAATTTAATTTATCACTAATAATTCAGATTTTCTTAGTAATCGTTAATTAGTATTGATGTTAATTTGTATTTATTCCATTTTTATGTGTTTGATCATCTGTCCAGATGTTTTAACGGTTTATTTCTCTGCATTTGATTAGTGCAGATCTTTTCTATAATGTTTTACAAACAGTAAAGATGTGTGAATACTATTGACTCAATGATTTTTATAATTAATAATTTTAGGTAATTCAAAATTATATTTTCTTAAATTTAATTTATCACTAATAATTCAGATTTTCTTAGTAATCGTTAATTATTATTGATGTTAATTTGTATTTATTCCGTTTTTATGTGTTTGATCATCTGTCCAGATGTTTTAACGGTGTATTTCTCTGCATTTGATTAGTGCAGATCTTTTCTATAATGTATTACAAACAGTAAA
>NW_017097667.1:0-28984 GCF_001412225.1 Nicrophorus vespilloides
TTACATAAAATTGATTACAAACTGTAAGCATCATTATGATGATAATATGTGAATAGAAAATAATAAAAAAAAAATGGAAAAGAAAGAGTAGAAATCAAATTGCATCGGACGTGTGATTGTTGTTATTAATCATCGGCGGATTTAGTTTCTACTCGTTACGCAAGAAGAGGGATTTTCGCGTATATCCATCCATTAAGATGTTCGTTACGAAACACTTTTTATTTCTTTTCTACTGCGGTGATATTCCGCATTTCGGAATCGCACATTTCCAAACAATAGGAAATGCGGTGGATTCGTTTAATTGCAAAATTCAGTTCGTTCAGATGCAAAACGAAACCGTTTTGAAGACGTTATTTTCTTGAAGCCTTGGACTTGGGAACTATTGTTTTTCTTTATATACATTTTACAAATAAAGCCTAAAAAATAGAAAATTAGTGCGAAGTCTAAATGTAGTTATACAATTCAGGAAACAAACATTTGTTGGGCACATTTTTTTTTTTGGAACAATTCTAGAATTCCTTTTTGTGTTTGTCTGTATTCATATATATATATATATATTTTTGTGGACCTTTTGGGAAACTGGTTTCTCTAAAGAAACCGGGTGGGTTGTACAAATACAATCGACGGAGGGTTATAAAGTATACGGAAAGAAGGCGCAGGTCAAAATGGCCGAAAGAAAAATGTGCGAGTCGTAAAACGTGATTTAAACGAATATGGATTTTAGCAACAAGCTAAAACGAACAACGTTCGCAATTGATTGCTTTATTTTAACTATTAATTCAATCGGGCAAACACAGGATAATTATAGTTTGTTCGTCCGATTTAATTACATTGGCTTTTTTTTTAATTTAATCTATTTAATCTCATCGTTTAGTTTATAATTGATCCATTAAAACGTATTTAACAGTGTCCAAAACAACAATAAAATTTTACTTTTGTTTTAAATTCATATAAATTTACCTACTTGTGTCAGTTATAAAATTTATATATACTTGACAAGTTACAAATTTTATACGCTGTAAAACTGTCAAAAATTGACATTTCTGTTTTAAGTTGTAAGATAGGATTTGAAACTATCATTCAATGTCATCCAAAGTAGACTTGTTATAGTTTCTAAGTATATGCAGTTGACAAGTTACAAATTTTGTAGAATATACAAAATTGACGTTTCATTTATGACTTGTATAAATAAGATGGAACTAAGTTACTCGACAAGTATAATGTAATATGTTACTTCAAAAGTAGACTTATTGTAGTTGCTAAATATGTGTCAGTTACAAAATTTATTTATATAGACAAGTATAATGTAATATGTTACTTCAAAAGTAGACTTATTGTAGTTGCTAAATATATGCAGTTGACTAGTTACAAATTTTGTACAATATTATATAACTGTCAAAAATTGACGTGTAAATAAGATGGAATGCGTTAATCTATACTTGAAAATTTACTTGGTAAGTATCATGTAATGTGTTACTTCTAAAGTAGTATTCTAGTTACTAAATATATGCAGTTGACGATATGAAAATTTTGTACAATATACAAATGTCAAAAATTGACGTTTTATTTATGAGTTGTATAAATAAGATGTGACGTTCTCATATATAGTTGACAAGTTACTTGGTAAGTATAGTGTAATATGTTACTTCAAAAGTAGACTTATTCTAGTTGCTAAATATATGCAGTTGACAAGTTACAAATTTTGTACAATATTATATAACTGTCAAAAATTGACGTTTCATTAAAGTAGACTTATTGTAGTTGCTAAATATATGCAGTTGACAAGTTACAAATTTTGTACAATATTATATAACTGTCAAAAATTGACGTTTCATTTATGAATTGAATAAGTAAGATGTGACGCGCTCATCTATAGTTGACAAGTTACTTGGTAAGTATCGTGTAATGATTAATTTCTAAAGTAGACTAATTCTGGTTACTAAATATAGTTATACTTGACAAGTTACAAAATTTGTAAATTATACAAATGTCAAAAATTAACGTTTCATTTATGACTTGTATAAATAAGATGGAATGCGTTAATCTATACTTGACAAGTTACTTGACAAGTATCGAGTAATATGTTACTTTAAAAGTAGACTTATTCTAATTGCTAAATATATGCAGTTGACAAGTTACACATTTTGTACAATATAAAATTGTCAAAAATTGACGTTCTCATTTATGAATTGAATAAATAAATATGTGACGACCTCATCCATAGTTGACAAGTTACTTGGAAAGTGTCGTGTTATGATTAACAACTAAAGTAGACTAATTATAGTTGTAGTTGACAAGTTACAAAATTTGTAGATTATACAAATGTCAAAAATTGACGTTTCGTTTATGAATTGTATAAGTTTATANTTAAAATATTCAATTGGTAAATTATTTTTAAAATGTGGAGATGAGATAAAATAATCATTTTCTATTTATATACATTTCAACAAATGTTTAAACAATTTTGTATGAAATATATACTATAATATTTTACACAACTAAAAATTATAAACCAATATAACCTCAATACAAAAAAATCAGGTCAAAAAAATAGTAACGTTTCTTTTATGACACCTTTTATTATTAGACATTTTGATGAAATATTTCTTAAATTAAAGAAATAAAATATACTTATTACGTTAATTGATAAAACAAAATTCATGGAATTAAACTTAATCCATAAAAGTAGGGAATTTACAAGCAACATTATTTTATATTTACATAAACATATGTGATTTATAATAAATATTTATTTAATCAGATGAACATTTCTTATTTTGCAACCGCGATAACAGAACAATTGATACTATTATCATTTTGATGAAATTCGTGTGTATATTCAGAAAACAAAGTTGCATGATTTTTATATACTCTATATTAATTTTTACACTTTTATTTTCATGCACATTTCTTCAATTAAAAACCGCAATGCGACTAGACGGAGACAATTTTGTTGTGAATCAGCGTCTCACGAGACCGGAATCTAGTTGAAACTTGGACTTTACATTATTACAAAACATAAATTATGAAAAGCTTCTGTTTGACGTAAAAAGAAAATTTTAAATAAAACCGTTACGTTTTACAGCGGATTTTATTGATCCTTTTCTGAGAACAACAAAAAAAAAATAAAGAAAACTCAAAGCGCATCCAACGGTTGGGTACGTTTTTCTTTCCATAAAAAAAGTTTTCTTTTGTTTTTCTTAAAGAATACGACGCGCGTAGCCTTTAATTTTTATATCGCGAAAAGGAAAACTGGAAAACAAAAGGGAGTTGAAATGTACAAGGGAATTGCTTTTTGTAAACGTAAGCTTTAGTATTTAGTTGGTGACTATCTGAAGTGACATAATTTGGTTTCCTACACTTACAAATCTTAAGTGTAGAGGTTAAATTTATAAAAACTTTAAGAGTTTAAAAATTATTATTATTTTTGATTAAAATGATAATTGTACGTTTGTCTCATATACATAAATATTTGACAGCTGTACGAACTGTTATTGGTTAACAAAGATGACGGTGACATTGACGTGTCAACTGTCAAAAATTGACGTTTAACATATTTGACAGATGTCAGATTTATTTTAGTTACTATATATGCAATTGACAAGTTACAAATTTTGTACAATATGAAACTGTCAAAAATTGACGTTTGATTTATTAATGCATTACATGAGACATGACATATTTGACAGATGTCAGATTTGTTCTAGTTACTACATATACAGTTGACAAGTTACAAATTTTCTACAATATGAAACTGTCAAAAATTGACGTTTGATTTATTAATGGATTACATGAGACATGACATATTTGACAGATGTCAGATTTGTTCTAGTTACTACATATGCAGTTGACAAGTTACAAATTTTATACAATATGAAACTGTCAAAAATTGACGTTTGATTTATTAAAGCATTACATGAGACATACATATTTGACAGATATCAGACTTATTCTAGTTACTAAATATATGCAGTTGACAAGTTACAAATTTTGTACTAAATGCAATTGTCAAAAATTAAGGTTTCATTTATTAATGTGTTACATGAGACATACATATTTGACAGTTATTGGTTAACAACGATGCCTGTGACATTGACGTGTCTTGTGTTTCTCAAATATTGACTTTTTATAGTTACTAAATATATACAGTTGACAGGTTACACATTTTGTACAAAATGCAACTATCAAAAATTGACGTTTCATTTATTAATGCATTACATGAGACATAAATATTTGACAGTTATTGGTTAACAATTTACAAATTTTGTACAATATTCAACTGTCAAAAAATGACGTTTGACTTATTAATGCATTACATAAGACATACATATTTGACAGATGTCAGATTTGTTCTAGTTACTATATATACAGTTGACAAGTTAGAAATTTTGTACATGAGACATACATATTTGACAGATGTCAGAGTTGTTCTAGTTACTAAATATATGCAGTTGACAAGTTACAAATTTTGTACAATATGCAACTGTCAAAAATTGACATTTAATTTATTCCTGCATTACATAAGACATAAATATTTGACAGATGCCAAATAAGAACAGTTAACATGGATCACGATAACAAATGTAAATGTGTCTCATGTTAGGAATAGTGTGGAAACTTATTATAGTTAAATTTGTAGATATTTTTTCTTATATTGGATCAAAAACTCCATAAAGTTAATAAATTGATAAAAAATAACAATATTAGGTTCATGTTTTCTTATATAGCGAAGAGATAATAAAAATATTTAATTACAAATTAACCGGTTAGATTCGCCCACAATGAAATCAAGGTGAAGCTAATGACCCTAAGCAGATTCGTATAAATTCGAAATATCTAAATTACATGCAATTAAAGCAGATGAGTAAATCACTTCAAGGATCGAAATCCACTCTCGCCGGTTGCTTTCATCTCTTGTTTTTTGTTTGTTTTATTACTATTGAGTATAAACATCTAAAGGCCAATATAAATCACGATTTTGGTAGTCGATCGGTTTTATAATGTTCGATAACTTCCGGATCGATACTTCTTGATGAGCTTTTAATGCAATAACATAACTAAATTAACGAATTAGCGTTAGATTGCGTAAAAAAAACAAATTAATAATATGTATATATGGATGTGAAACGTTCGCGGTTGCGTTATCAATGACGATAAGAGCAGACTGGAAATGCGGTATTGGTTTAGCCACGTTTTTTCCAAATAATTTGAAAACAATGCGGAAAAAGTATCTATTGTAAATGAATTAGGAAACCATTAACGCAAATCCCGAGCCGGAGATTTTCGTTCGAAATGCATTCGGATCCCGAGAACACGACACCGCCTTGCGTCATTAAGTTTAAGTTCGTAATGAGCTTATCTTTACGACTGCTCGCTTTGCTGACATATAATAATAATAACAACGCACTCTGGATTCTATTATTACTTCCTATTTTGGAACTGTAAAGTGTACGTACGTACGGTATAATAAACTCGCACTGTTAAAGAAACACTCGAAAACAAAGTTTACTAATAAAAAAAAACCTTTCAGCATCAAAATGCACAGTTTACAAATGATTTTAAGTAGGGTTTATAATGCTACAACTAGCAAATGTCGCCTACTTTGATATTAGTAAAAAAGACCTAGTACACTTACTTGAGGTACAACAATCTTTATTTTGTACAGTCTAACTTCCAACTTTAATTTTTAGAAAAAAAAGAAATGTTTTCATTAAATCAAAAAAACTTTTACAAATTAGTGTTGTGTTGTGTCCAACCACTAAAGTTTGGGTACCACTGAGGACTATTATAGGTCATTAACAGAATCAATATGCAGAATAGACAAATCCCACCGCTGCCACCAAAAATATGTCGTGTCCCAGGGATGGAATTCTGGACACAGTGGAATATCTTCTTCTGTTGTCATTGTGGAGTCTCAGTAAAACCTTCAGAGACTGATATAGTCTCAGTAAAACATTTAAAGACTAATAAAGCCTCAGTAAAACCTTTAAAGATGAACATACTTTTATAATAATAACAAATAAAGTTATGTAAAACCAAACGAATTTCATTAACTTCCCAACAACTGTATCCAGAATTCCATCCCTGGGACACGACAGTTGTAATTGTTTCATATTATTTTACATGTTCAATAAATTATAATTAAATTAAATAAAAGATAGAACAAAGTACATTTCCTTGAGGTACTGTATTAAAAAAGTATATAAAAAATTATAAATTTCATACTAAAAATTATAAAATGTTTATTTCAAAATCTATATTTTAAACAAAACAAAATTATAATCCTTTAAACTTATTCAATAATAAACAAACATTCATTGTTTTAATTCGAAAACAATTGAACAAAATAAACAAAGCTCTTGATGAAATATGAATAGTGTCGATTTTTTATTATTAATCCAAGCACAATAAGCGAAATCATCGAACTGATAAAATATGTTTCATAAAAAAAATTGTGCACAGAGCAAACCGGAAAATTTGTTATTCGTTTATTATTCGGAATGATTTTGTTTGCATTTGTAGATATGAAAATCTATCGCATTTATGAATTACGCAGTTATTCATAAAATATAGTCGAATCGATTGTTGTTTACTCGTATTATTTATTTATTCAACTTTCATTTCATTAAATTTATAATAATGTAAATAATTAAAAAGAAATTAATTAATTTATATTTGGAAATTGCAAATTCGATTTAAAAATTTCACTTTTTTTTAAATGTGAATGATTGAAAAAAATACATTAAAATAGAACTGAATATTTCTGTAAATAAAGCAAAAAATACTGAATTTATTCTTTAATATTTTACAATAACGAATTATTTCCAGATTCTGAGAAAATAATTTAAATACAATTATTAAAAAGTTTGTAAAAAAAAAACTATTTTCAATTGCACTTTTTTTAAAACTATTATAAAAATATTCTTTTTAAGTCAATTACAAATTAATTCTCATTTTACGGAATAATTTGAATGGATTTACAAGTAATGTAGTTAATATTATAAATTTCTTTTTGTTATAATTTCTTTTTTTCTTGTTATTGTTGTTGTATTATTCATAAAACATTGTTTACAAATTACTTATTGTTTTATTATTCTTTATTTAACACCATTAAAGTTTTCAATGGGAGAAAATTTAATTGCCAGGAATAAACGAATAAAAAAATATAGTGTTTATTACTTTAGTCTACAAGCAATGAGTTATGAATTTACGTATGCTCATTTTACGAACAATAGTGAATTTGTTTGTACTTTTTTTACATGTTACTTTTTAGAAAATCTAATGAATGAATTCACAAAGGAAACTCTTGATTTACTTCTACAAATTTTAAGTTTAATAAAGATGAATATTCATTTACTACAAATATGTTGGATCTAGGAAAGCAAGTTTCTACTGCAGTCTATGAAGTTTTTCTGGAATTCTTCGATATTATAGTTAAGCGGTGACCCAATTTTTTTTTGACGTTTTTACGCAATGTGACAGCTGTCATTTCACGATCAATTAAAAGTATAATGCGATCCAATATTGGGACAAGAACCGCTGTTATAGCTTGTGAATTAAACGTAAATATTTACATACTTGAACTGTATTTTGTAGGTGTGTTTATTGAGGAATGAGGTATTAAAGTATAAGGAGACGTTAATGAAGGGCTATTGACCTTAGGTCGATCAATTAGCATGTAAACCAGCATTGTAAATGGTTGAAATTCGATCGAGGTTAACTACCCTACTACTAATACATTAAGGAAGCGTTTTGAAAGGAGAGCTGCTCATGCAGATAATCCGGATCCGTAGATCAAAGCTTATTAGCGGAAAAAGAGCACGAGAAGCCATATTACTATTGATATTTACGTGTCGTCTTCGTTATGACATGTGCATCTTTTGTGTTTAGTCTGCAGAACCAACGAGCGCACCATCTAACAACTTCCTAATATAACCTTTATGCGTGTTCGACGAGGAAGAGCCGGTATTTTCCGTTCATCGTTGACATGCAACCGAGGACGAAAACTAGATTCACTTATTACCTTAAGAAAGAAGACATGCAGCTCGAATTGCGAACCATCTACACGTGAAATTGCACTAGACGAAGAACCAAAAAGGTGGTAATTACGGTTGCTGAACCGAGACAAATTTCCCGGGAATTTTGGAAAAATATATAGTCTTGATACCCGGGAATTATCATTCGAAGAAATTTATCAATTTTGAAAGTAGTTATGATAACTTTTCTTCTAATACTGATAGAACTTTAAATATACACGAAACGAAATTAAGAAGAATCAAATAGGTGGCAATGAATTCGCAAATTGCGTCATCTTCAAGTATTCCATGCGGAACTCGTCCAGCTGACATTGCTGCAAAAATTAATAGATATTTTTACAGCAGAGAGAGTACAGAAATTGTGGATGCGTGTTCAATTCGAAACAATAATAATTTGGCGTTTCCTCTGCTTCAGAACAATCGTGTTTCCTATCGCTGAACCATTTCACGTCCGTCCGTGATCTCGTTGCGCGGAATGGTCAACCATCCTTCTGATAGCCAAAAGAAGAGCCGTTTGACTATCAACAACAAGGATGCGAATGCGAATGCGGTTATCGACAAACGTGCCGAATATATGGAACAAAAAAAATAATCGACATATGCACGTGCCATTTCGATTGGGAATAGATACAAATACGATAAAATATTGTGCACGCTTCATCGAGGAATAACAATACGAGACATAAGCTGTTCCTCGTGATGGGATATTTACCTGATACTGACGTGCTCAATTACAATGGAATTAGATACGGCTCGAAATTAGTAAATATCTGTCAAATGGAATTTAACAATTTGAAGAAGAGACAAAAAAAATGAGTCAATGAGAAATGCTTTAGTAATGCTTGAGCCACGATTGAACAAATAGACTAAATCGTGGAATCAAATTTAATCTATGTATTGAACGAGTCAATGGCCTGTTCCAAATTGATCAATTGATCCTAAAAAATAATCAAAAATCAAGGATATAAAAAAAATCCATTACTTTAATTAACATGCATTTTTTTCATTGATTGACTTTTTAATTAGAGTTTTAAAGACAATTAAATAATGGAATATTGTGACTAACTAAAACTTATATAACAGCAAAACCTACGTTCGTCGTTCGAAAACTGAAATTCTGTTCGGAAACCGAGTTCTTTTCATTGTGTGTAAAAAACATAGAGTTTATGAAAATCGTATTCAATTTCTAAAAGTATATTGCAACTTTATTATATAAGTGTTAAGTTAGAAAATGTAAATTAATTGTGAATGAGTCCTAATACCAGATATTTTCCTATAAGCTTCTAGCGAGGAATCAGAAACTCTATAATTTAGAGATATTAACATCGCGCTTCTTGTTGTTTTTTTTTCGTCTCGGGATGGGAAGGAATCAGAGAATGGAAAATTAATTCGTTTTGAATGGGGTTCTTCCTTAATTTACTAAATTGCCGGCCACGGTGAGAACGAGATGATGAAGATAAGATGATAGGAATCGCTGCACATTATCAATGCCACTTGCCGTATTTAATGCATCTTCTGTTGGTCTCGGATTTTGGAAGTTATTTGTTTAATTTTGGGATCTTCAAGAACATTGACAAATATAATAAACGGATGGTTTGATACGTTTTGTTGTTTTTGACAACAATTGAATAAAATTGAGAAAAATAGAGAAGAACATTGGAATACTGACCTGTTTTAAATTTGGAATGATAATTAGATATTGCAGAAAGAAAGAAATAGACAAAAATATAATAATTTTGGTTTAACTGTTTTGGATTTTCGTTCTTAATTATTTATTTTTGGATTTTGAAGAAAAAAAAGGACAGAGAAGGATCTTTTGGATGTTCAGTTTTGTACTTTTTGGGATCTTGAAGTATTAAGGAAAGAACAGTGACAAATATAATAATTGTAGCGTCTCGATTTGGATCTTTTGGATGTTCATTTTTGTACTTTCTGGAATCTTGAAGTATTAAGGAAAGGACAAAGACAAATATAATAATTGTAGAGTTTCGATTTGGATCTTTTGGATGTAAATTCTTGTACTTTTTGGGATTTAGAAGTATTAAGGAAAGAACAGAGACAAATATAATAATTCTACCGTTTCGATTTAGATCTTTTGGATGTTTATTTTTGTAGTTTTTGGGATCTTGAAGTATTAATGAAAGAACAGAAGTAAATATAATACTTCTACCGTCTCGATTTGGATCTTTTGGATGTAAATTTTTGTACTTTTTGAGATCTAGAAGTATTAAGGAAAGAACAGACACAAATATAATAATTATACTGTATCAATTTGGATGTTAATTTTTGTACTATTTGGGATCTTGAAGTATTAAGGAAAGGACAGAGACAAATTTAATAATTATACTATATCAATTTGGATCTTTTGGATGTTAAATTTTTGGGATCTTGAAGTATTAAGGAAAGTACAGAGACAAATATAATAATTATACTGTATCCATTTGGATCTTTTGGATGTTAAATTTTTGGGATATTGAAGTATTAAGGAAAGAACAGACAAATATAATAATTATACTTTGGATGTATCTTTCGGATGTTCATTTTTGTACTTTTTGGGATCTTGAAGTATTAAGGGAAGGACAAAAACAAATATAATAATTGTAGAGTTTCGATTTGGATCTTTTAGATGTAAATTCTTATACTTTTTGGGATCTTGAAGTATTAAGGAAAGAACAGAGGTAAATATAATAATTGTACCGTCTCGATTTGGATCTTTTGGATGTTCATTTTTGTACTTTTTGGGATCATGAAGTATTAAGGAAAGAACAGAGACAAATATAATAATTGTACCGTTTCGATTTGGATCTTTTGGATGTAGATTTTTGTACTTTTTGGGATCTTGAAGTATTAAGGAAAGGGCAGAGACAAATATTATAATTGTAGAGTTTCGATTTGGATCTTTTGGATGTAAATTCTTGTACTTTCTGGGATCTTGAAGCATTAAGAATGTTAAATTTTTGA
Source organism: Nicrophorus vespilloides (assembly GCF_001412225.1). NCBI lineage: Eukaryota > Metazoa > Arthropoda > Insecta > Coleoptera > Silphidae > Nicrophorus > Nicrophorus vespilloides. The sequence goes on from NW_017097667.1 coordinate 10,998, forward strand.
GATATTAAAGTATTAACGAAAGAACAGACAAGTATAATAATTGTACCGTTACGATTTGGATTTTTTGGATGTAAATTTTGTACTTTTTGGGATCTTGAAGTATTAAGAAAAGGACAGAGATAAATATAATTATTTTTCTGTATCAATTTGTATCTTTTGGATGTTATTTTTTGCGATATTGAAGTATTAAGAAAAGAACAGACCGTTTTGATTTGGATCTTTTGGATGTACATTTTTGTACTTTTTGGTATCTTGAAGTATTAAAGAAAGAACAGAGGCAAATGTAATAAGTATACCGTTTCGATTTGGATGTAGATTTTTGTATTTCATTGGGATCTTTAAGCGTAAGGAAAGGACAGAGACAAATACAATAATTGTACGTTCTCACGCGAGAAGATCTTTTCGGAATGGTTTTACAGGTTTCTGCGACAGGGTTTATTATTGCATCCCGGATCAACGGTTACGTAAAACCACCGCGCGAGCGCAGGTTTTGACATCTAATTGAAGACGGGCTTCGGCTCCCGCGCGCCTTTGCACTTTGTTGCACTTTAATACCATGCGAACCGGTTCATCGAGACGTATCCTTTGACCATAGAATTGACCATTATTTCGTGGAATGGACATCATGCACGTAATAAAATACGCAAACGCATGTTACCAGACGTTCTCAATTATAAATAAATCAAACATCGTGTACGTACAACTGCACTGGATTCGTCTCAGTCTGCTCATAAATAATGCAACCTTTGAACTTGCGAGATACGTGTCTGTGGTTCACTGGAGTATGGTAACGCTCGTTTCTGGAAAATCAGGTTACTCAGATTTCCGTATTTATAGTTTACAGCATTCAACTGAAGATTTAGTCAACGTATAGAAACTAAATGAATTAAAAATAACTAAATTGTTTATATTTATAAATTCAACCACAAACTTAGACAAGATCCGGTAGCATATGTCTAAATATTATCGAAATGATGAATTAAAGATAATTACATAAATTATAGATAATTACATGAACATATGTGAATTCATAAACTTTAAGATAATTTTACAAAAGTTTCCCATTTTTTTTTTGTAATTGAAGGATATTTCCTAACTTCAACTAATTCATTGCATAACAACTTTTCGTATTCCTACATTTAACGTATAAACTATTGTAAAATCACGTTATGTAAAACGAGAAAATTAAATAACTTCATGCATATATTCATTGAAATACGTATTATAGCAAATCGTTCTGAACTTATTTATTTACTTGCTATTTCCTTAAGCTAAAATCACGCTTCATGGAATGAATAATGCAAATTTAGAAGAACGAAATTGGTTTAAAATTAATTAAAAAAATAAGGAAATTTTTAATTAATTCGTTTATTTATATGTCTCCTATAACTGGTAGATTGAAACTGTTTCTCTTTGTTAATAGTTACGCTAAACCTTGATACGCCATCTATCGACTATTATCTGAATTAAATGAAAACAACTTACATTTCATGGAAATATGTTTAATATCCAAATATTGCCATCATCTTTGAAAAGTATAATGTTGCAACCATAGTATAATGTTATTAATTGTGCACCAAAGAATTTGTTTATGATTACTAATCATAATTACCAAAATAATTCTAATTAGAATCTTCATTTAACTAAAAACTTTATAATTGTAATGTAGGGTGTCCCAGTAAGACCACCTGTTTTGAATTTGGCGCCACTTTTTTTGTATACAGTTGGTCCTGAGCTCCAATAATAGAGATGTTCTGGTTGCTACAGCAAAAGAAAGAAGTGATTAATTAATTTTCTTCAATTAACTAAAAGCTTTATAATTGTAAGACCAACTGTTTTAAATTTGGCGCCATATTATATAAGGTTAACAGGTCTACATAATGCAGTGGTTTCCAAACTTGATGTTACTACGCCTCCTTCAAAAGTATGTAATCATTTGGCGCCTCCCCAACACCCCTCCATTTCATAAAAGGAACGCGTATTACAGCAATATGGATAAGAGCACAGCAATGTATCTATACTTGCTGGATTTCCCAAACATTCAGCTTTAATATGCATTCATATGGATATGGATTCATTCTATCTATTATAGTTTTCGAGTAAATGAATGAAATGTGAAAACACTGCTTTTTCGAACGTTCTAATTTCAATTTTTCAACTTTGAACGCGTATTACAGCAATATGGATAAGAGCACAGCAATGTATCTATACTTTAGCAGATATTTGGAAAATTGCACACTGCTACTAATATTCGCGGCTCCCCTTAGACTAGTTTGGAAAACGCTGACATAATGTATATGTAAACCATTAATATATGTTCTATTTCTTAAAATCTAGTATAATTATAATGAAAGTTTTTCTAATTTTCAGGATGAAATCGTTACAGAGAACGCTTCACAGTTGATTAGTGCATCATTACACAATTGGTCCTGAGCTTCCAAATTTTAGATGTTCCGGTTACTCCAACAGAAGAAGAAAGTGATTAATTGGTTTCTAATCCTGTCTCTGTTTATGGATGCACGCTTTCAGCGTGAAGAAACGAGAAAAAAAAATAATCCTCGACATCCGTTCCTAATTATTGTGTGAACCGAAATACACCAAGTGGAAGAGCCGAAATTACGAATCGGTGTGACTGCAGCAACAGCTCACGGTTATCGAAATATCGCAATGAGAATATATACAGTGTTGTTTCTTTCCTCCGTTAACATAATGAACGGACACCTCGAGATTTAATGGAAGACAAAGTTGGAGACATTTATAGTCTGGTATAAATATCGGGATCGCACATCAACAATATTGATGGGAAACTGTGAGTAACGGCAGCTTTAGCGTTTCCTGTAAAATAAATCTCGCGCAATTAACCAGAAGTCAATAATATTGTTACACAGCGAACAATGAGTGGTGGTTGCTGTTGTTGAAGTCGTGTTGCAACGATTTTATTATTGGCGATGCTTATTTACCATCGGCACAAGAAGACAAACTTGACACACTTTTCGAAATATACGTGTATGAGTGTGTCTACAGTATAGAGGCGTAACTGAGGAAACTTCAGCTGATTAAATTACCCGTTTCATGCGGTCATTCTTTTTTTCTTTTTTAATTTCGGTGTTTCGCTTAAATGTCAAAACGATAATGTATCGAATTTTCTATCTGGCAACACCGAATTACAACACTGCAAAAATACCTATATTATTAATAAAAAAGAAAACAACAATTCTATATAACACAATTACGCAATAATTCTGAACTAGTTGAAGAAATAATTGGTGATGAAATTTCGATACACATTGATTGACACAAATGTCATATTTCGTACGCGCTTTGATCTTAAAAATCTTACATAAATATCATCAGATCGTGTTAATCCCACGTAAAATAAACACACGCACACACGATTTTATTACTTAATGTTAGATTCCTTTTTTGCTTAGAATTAATTGGAGAAACAATTTAAAACATAAAAGTCGTTTTGTAAATTATGGATCTATAATTATTAAATTCGTTGATTTTCACAATTAATTAAAAGTTAAAAATAACTTTTCTAATTTCATTGTTAAAATGTGGAAATTAATTGAATTAATTTCTTTTTCCAATGATTTTTAACTTATAAATTAACTTTTTTATTATTGAAAAATATTTTATAAACTTGTTAAACCGTCTTTTACAAGAATTAAATAATATACAGACAAAACTCAAAAGTACATGCAATTTATTTCAATTAATAACAAAGATTTTGAACTTTTTTTAAATTATTTCAAAATTTGGTATTAAAAATGTATACATATGACGACATTGGGTAAATATATACATTTCACGGAAACGGTGGGTAAATGTAAGTTGAACTTACATTTACCAGGAAATTTATACATTATGTACTATTACCGGAACATATTCATTTTTAAAAATCTGTCATTTTAATGAAACCATCATTTATATATTTACCTTAACTACTAAAAACTTTTTTATAAAATGTGAAGTAAATTTTTTTTTTAATAAAAATGAAGATTTATACTAAAATATTTCATTTATTTTCTTTATACAGACGCAAAATTTTCAAAATTCTGAATCAATGTATTTTTTTCTCTTAGGAATTATTAGGTAAGCTAAAAAATTCGAGATAAATAATTGTTTTTTTTTTGTTTTCAAACATTTTAAACTTTTAAATTAACTTTTTTTTATTATTGAAAAATAATTTATATACTTGTAAAACCGTCTTTTACAACAATTGAATATTATACAGACAAAATTCAAAAGTACATGCAATTTATTTCAATTAATAACAAAGATTTTGAACTTTTTTAAAATTATTTCAAAATTTGGTATTAAAAATGTATACATATGACGACATTGGGTAAGTATATACATTTCACGGAAACGGTGGGTAAATGTAAAATGAACATACATTTACTAGGAAATTTATACATTTACCGATTATGTACTTTTTAATAATCTGTCAGTTCTACAGTTACCTTAAGTAGTAAAATCTTTTTATATGAATATGAAGCTGTTAAAATATTTGTATTTTATAAAATTTGAAGTATTTTATAATATATAATTTATTATTTTTGCTTACGAATTATTAGATAAGCTAAAAATCTTATGAAATTATAAAGTATGTTGAATAAAATGTGATTATTTTATAATTTCAAAATTATTTAAATTCTGAAAATATCAAATTACTATACTGATTTAAATATCAGATCAACTTCTATCAAATTATGTAATTTAATAATATTGAAAAATAAAATCAAGTAATCCAGTTTCCCATTATGTCAAATCAACATGACATAATTGGTGATGAAATATCGCTCCATAAATGTCACGTTTCACACGCTTTGATTTAAAAATAATAATCATACACAAACACCAGACTTAGCAATTATCAAAGAGAAATAAACGCACACGATTTTGCTGTTAACAGTTAGCTATTTCTTACAGCGCGCGATGCATCGATTTTCGTCTGCATCTCGCCGATTACAGTATATAAAAAAAGTGTAAAACGGGCACCGAGATAATACTGTATGGTCATAAGGCTAATAACCGAAGTTAATCTCGATGAAAAACCCTGTGTTTACGGATATGGGTTAAGTCTATGCAATTCATCTTCGTGGATTTTGATGATAGGCTATCATCATCATCATCCGTAAAGTGGATCACGTATAAAGCGTCTACAATTATATCTTTCTTTTTGTTGTTGTTAGATTTTACATTAAGTGAATCATGCAGATAAAAACTTACTGGAATGACACCTACTTTGCGTGTGTTTTGTTGTTTGATTATTTAATCGGGTTGTAATTGTTTCACATAAAAACCACTTTCTATATGATCACGTTTTCGGAGGACGATGACGAACGGAATGGAGATAATGCATAAATCACGCGAATGGTGCAGGACCTTGGTTGTCGCATGGCGAATATTAAACATGAAATATATTGAGTTGTTCAGAAAGCGAAGTATTGCAAAATGCGCGTTTATCAGAGGTATTTGGTACTTAAAAACGACGGACGCTTTTGAAAATACTTATGAACATCCAATATTTCTTTAGGTATTATTATTATAAAGAGAAAATGTTTGAAATATTTCATTTTCAAATTTACAAAAATAAAAATCTTTCAAAATAATTATTATTTACCGAATAAAATAAACTACAAATAAGGATTTAAAAAAGAAATGTATATGTCACGGTAAAAGTACACAATTCCGGTAAATGTATAGCGATCTTGTAGGTAAATGTTAGTATAAATCTGACAACAGCGTTATATACTTACTTTTACCGGTAAATGTCTGTAATTAACTACGTACATCGGTAAAAGTTAAAAATATATCAAGCAGAGTCGAACCGAAATTAATGTCGTTCCTGTTTAGGGTTACGTTCCAAGTAAATGTTTATCGTTCCAGATTCGGTTTCGGTTCATCTAAAAATTTCGGTTCAGTTTCGGTTGAAATTTAAATTTAAAAGCGAAAAAAGCCTAATTTAAATTAGTTAAAATATAAAATCGAGTCAATTATCAAATTTTTTTTATTTCAAATTTCAAATTTAATTTTATTTACTTCAAGCACTTTGTAATGATTCTTCAGTCATGTTTCCAGTAATATCCTTTTTATCACTTTCATTTGAGATTGTAATGTGAGTTGAAATGAACCGAAATGAACCGTAATTAAAATTTCCGGTTTTTGTTTTTCAATTGAGCAATGTTTCGTTCCGGTTCAGTTAAATATTCCAGTTAATTTCGGTTTACGGTTCGGTTCGACTCTCTGATATCAAGGTTAGGTTAGAACACGCAATTAGTAAAGTTTTAAATCTGTAAAATTGTAAAGAAATAAATAAAATAATTTTGTTTGTGTGATTAGTTTTTTTTTGGGTAACATAACTTATATATTATATTTACTTATATGGACATTTACCGACGACATTGGGTAAGTGTATACATTTCCCGGGAAATTTTTAATTTTACCGTAACATATTCATTTTAATGAATTGATATTAATAATGTTTTGAAAATCATTAATATTATGCAAAACACTCATTTTCTTGTCCAAATAAGAATTGTTATAACGTTTGAGATCCGCAGGTGCCGCTGAGCTGATGAATCGTGTCTTAGATCGGGCGTTTTCGCCTAATTTTTGTTGTTTTCTTATCTATTATGCAGGTGTGCAAAACAAACACGTTTGAGAACCGCAGGTGCAGATGAGTCATCGCTGCGTAAATACTTCGCGTTTAAGAATCAAATTTGCAGCTGATTTTTATTGTTTTCGGTTTTTCAATTGAGCAATTTTCCGTTCCGGTTACAGTTACGGTTCAGTTAAAAATTCCGGTTAATTTCGGTTTACGGTTCGACTCTCTGATATCAAGGTTAGGTAAGAACACGCAATTAGTAAAGTTTTAAATCTGTAAAATTGTAAAGAAATAAATAAAATAATTCTGTTTGTGTGATTAGTTTTTTTTTTTGGGTGACATAACTTATATATTATATTTAAGTATATGGACATTTATCGACAACATTAGGTAAGTGTATACATTTCCCGGGAAATTTATACTTTTACCGTAACATATACATTTTTATGAATTGATATTAATAAAATTATTAATAACGTTTTCAAAATCATTAATATTATGCAAAACGCACTCATTCTCTTGATCATATAAAAATTTGGGGTCTATATCGCAAGCCCAACAACCGAAAGACCGTCTATTGAAATCCCGACGTTCGAAATCCCGACTGTATTAAAGTCCCGACGCTGGAAATCCCGACTACCATAATCCCGACAATCAAAATCCCTACTATATCAAAATTCTGACTACCATAAAATTTTGATTGTAGAAATTTATAATAAAAGAGACTGTCAGGATATCGATATAGTCGAGATTTTGATTGTCGGGATTACGGTAGTCGGGATTTTGACATAGTCGGGATTTCGATATAGTCGGGATTATGGTAGTTGCGATTTCGATATAGTAGGGACTTTAATATTGTCGGGATTTCAATATAGTCGGGATTTCGAACGTCGGGATTATGGTAGCCGCGATTTCGATATAGTAGACTTTAATACTGTCGGGATTTCAACATAGTCGGGATTTCGAACGTCGGGATTATGATAGTCGCGATTTCGATATAGTAGAGACTTTAATACTGTCGGGATTTCGATAGACGGTATTTCAATATAGTCGGGATTTCGAACTTCGGGATTATGGTAGTCGGTATTTTGACATTGTCGGGATTTCAAACGTCGGGACTTTAATTATGATTCGTCGTGTCTCAATATTTCTGTACAGTTTAAAAGCAATGATATTAAATTTCTAGCGAAAATGCAAACAAAAAGTTTCGAATTTCATTACTTCGTCTTTCCATTAAACCATTTATTATTAAGTAATCGCCGTGAGATTTAATTTCCTATTCAGGTAAAAAACCTCCATTCATATCTTCCGTTTACAAAAGAAAAAAAATCATAATTAATTAATTATTTTTCATCCAACTACAAAAATATTTAGAAAATGATTTATTTTACTCGTAATTTATGTAAAACCAATTTCGTTATTACAATTTTTTTTTTCTTCAATTTATTATTATTAGCCGAGCATAACGTAATTACAACAACGAAATTGAAAGAAAAAACAAGTCTGTTTCCTGTTCGCTCGATTTTTCCTTTTCCACGTGGCGAAATGATTAATAATTAATTGCATGGTGGAAAAATAAAGGTACATGTTTAGTTTTTTTTTCCTTCTCTTTAAAATACATATAAAATTCTGTTTCAATCATTAAACTTAGTTTATTTTTTAGTCTTAAATTAGTTGTTTTTTTTTGTTTATTAACGACAAATTATTTATGGAAAGTCATTATAAAAAAAACATATAGTTTTATTTAATATTCTATTTTCATCCATTCAAGGTGACGCATAATAAAATTGTGGTGATTTCCTTAATTTATTTAAATTCAATTTAAAAAAAATTGTTATTAAATTATTTAATAAAAAGATGAAAAGTTTATAAATATTTAGATCTTAAAATGAGTTAAAAACATATAAAATTTTATTTGAAAACTTTGTAAAATGTTGATTTGAACATTATTAATAATTTGATGAATCAATATTAAAATCATTAATGTAAATTGCTTTGATTTTCCTGAATTTTGAAAAAAAAAAGTAATTTATTATATTTGTTAAATATCATAAATGGAATTGATCATATTTTATATTCATTTTGATGTATGTTTTGAACAGAAGGAGTTCCTAGTATTTATATTATTAATTGTCTTTTTCAGACAATGTAAAATCGATTGAGCCGAATCCCACGTGCGTTGATAAATGGATTCCGCCTAAGCCAACTGACAACATTAGATAAATCCTTCTGGAGAGACGCACTGGGAATGGTAAAGGAAATAGAGAAAAAGAGATATAGAATAATAAAAAAAGAAATAGTTTTATGCAGATACAATGACAACCAGAAACGGTTTAGTTGAAATTTTCGCGCGCCGCATTTCCGTGTTTCAAATTGGTTTTGTCGAGTCGCACATGCATGTAATGGAAATAATAATATTATTATAAAATGTCTAAACTAGTTTTGTTCTCCCACATGCTCGACGTACGTGTCCAAGCCAAGTAGGTTGATTAAGATTAAAGTCACCTGAGATATATATATATATTTCTTTTGTTTGACGACGACTAATTTATCTTTAATACACAAATGGCACACTTTCCCCGAACCCAGAGAAAACAAACCATTATTACAATGATTCAGTTTTTTGTTGTTGTTGTCGTTGATGGAGTCTTTGTTTTAAGGTGATCTTCTTTGGAAGAATACTTACTTTTTTTAAGTGTCGGAGTTGAAAACCTTTGTCTGAGTTTATCTGAAACAAATATTAATTGTTAATTGCAATTTATCAGCATAAACATTTGAAGAAGCAAAACTTAATTTACACTTTAGAATATTTCATTTAAATATCTTAAGATTGTTTCGATAGAAATTATAGTTTGTTTAAAAAAAAGATTTTTATTGAGTAAAATTCTACAAAAATAGAAATAAAATATTAAAAATAAACAACTTTGCAGCCCTTATATACCGACTAGTTTATGTTTGAACTTAAGAAAAACAGGATATTTATAAAAATCTATTAAATCAATGAATTATTGACTCTGTTTTGTTGAAAAATTGTAAATTTTTGTTGGTTGAAAACTTAGAATTGTTTATTTCAAAATTATGACATCTTGAAAAGAAATCTATAAAATTAATGAATTGTTGAAAATTTTCTATTGTTTCTAACCTAATCTCAAACCTAACCTAACCTCAAACCTAACCTAACCTCAAACCTAACCTAACCTCAAATCTAATAACAAAATTGTTTCCATTGTCGACTTGGCGTTACACAGAGAAGTAAACAGAAGGAATCGTCTAATAAATATTTAAAATAGAGGCGAGATTGTGTTTATTGTTTCGGAGATGCATATCGTTTCAATAGGCTCAGCTGTTGAATAATGATGCGAACGAATCATAGAAATACGATATGCTTACAAACGAAATAATATGTTTTGATGATACGGAGATTCCTGAGTGCGTTATTCAATTCCACGCAATAGAAAAAGCGAAGACAAATTGCTGTTCTCTACAAAATATCTTCGTACATACAAAAACAGTGATGATACACGATATTACAGAAATTGTACAGAATAAAAAAAAATACTGAAAATAAATAAACCACTCACACGTGTATCGAAAAAGTTTGATGCATAAGAGGTGCATTGATAAAATCGCATAGAGCAGACCACCAATAAAGATTACGTAACGTAAACAAGTGTTTAGGAACGTGGGAAGAAAAGGGGACAATGTTTACGTTTAGACACCAAGAGGAGATAAGGAAAGAGGCATTTCTGAAATCGATCATATGACAAACAGCTTTTTTTTTTAATTACATCTATGTTTATTAATAACTTATTACAATCAAATCAAATCATTATATTTATTTAGTACATGGAATAATCCATACTTTACTAAGATTAAATCATTATTATTTGTAACCGCGTGAAATCATTATTAATGAAAAACCGTTTTTTTTTTAATTACATCTCTGTTTATTAATAACTTATTACAATCAAATCAAATCAAATCATTATATTTATTTAGTACATGAAATAATCCATACTTTATTAAAAAGAAATCATTATTATTTGTAAATAAACTAAAATTTGATTGAGAACTCCTAAGAACCAATTTTTGTTTTAGATTGCAATTGTTGAATTATTTCAGTTTTCACGGTGTTTGCTAAATAAAATAACTATAAAACAATCAATTTGTTTGTTTCTTTGCATACTTCATCAATAAAGCTTCTATACTCAAATTCCCTAAGTCTTGAAATTTATCCAGATTTCTCCAAACAAATATTGAAAATTTCTTGATATTTTAAGGTAACAAGAAACAATTATTATTTAAGTGCACGATTTCTACAATACAATTTTATTTCTTATTCATGAATAAAGTTTCTTTACTTAAAGTCTAAAACTTTTTAAATTTATCCAAATGTCTCTTTTCGAAAGAAATACTACTAATTTCTTAATATTTCAAGTTAACAAGAAACATGTTTTCTTTTTAATTCAAGATTTCTACAATCAAATTTTATTTCTTAAACAATCTTAGCATGAATAAAGTTTCTTTACATAAAGACTAAAACTCTATAAATTTATCCTGATGTCTCTTTTCCATATAAATAATACTAATTTCTTGATATTTTAAGTTAACAAGAAATATGTTTTTTTTTAAATTCACATTTAGATAAATAAAGATTCTTTACTTAAAGTCCAAAACTCTTCAATTTATCCAAATGTCACTTTTCCGAATAAATCGGCTTTTTTGTAATTATGGATTATATAATTTTTCTATTTTTTTAAGGACATAATCAAATTGGTTTAAGTTTTGTGAGTCCATCATTTTGTAAATTGAATATAAATATTAAAAAAAATATATATTTTCTATATTTTATAGTTAGAAAAGAGTTAATTAGATATTATCATGTTTCTCCAATTTTGTTTTTAATATCATTTTACAAATGAGTACAATTTTTAATACGTTGCCCCAAGTCATCCAAGTTTGGAAATTCTTATTATCAAGATTTCCAGTTACAAGTTTTAATTACAAAAAGCAATTAATACAAGATACAATCTTCAAACTTTCACCAAACTGCTATCATTTTCAAAGAAGATACTTTTAAAGTAAACATATCCTATACTAACCACTTGAATTTCTCATATTTTTTAAATTAAACTAAGTAGATGTATTATATATAGATGTTTTCTCATTATTTCAAAATTTGTCCAAAAAGTAGCTTTTACAAAATAAATGCAGATTTTGTTAACATTTTAGTTTCAAAATAATACTTGAAGTAAATTGTTGTGAAATTTACAAACAAAATAAGGAAAATTTTACGTAACAATCGCGTGTCGTTTGATTTAAAGCAATTTGATACGAATTGAAAGGTGCTGTTTGTAAGATTTCCATGTAAATCGGAGCCGAGTAAACCACACCCTTACAAGTAAATTCCGTTCTGCACGTGGAAATTCCAAAATGGGATTTTTGAATAAATTTTCAGCTGTATTTCAACTATAATCTGTCGCAATATTTGAAAATAAGCAAAATAATAAAAATCGAGAACTTACACAACGTTTTTTTGTTAAACGAAAGCAGCAATTGTATTGTTATTAACTAACAACGAAATTGCCGAAACTATTGCGTTGAATATTCGCTAATCGTGTACAACAAAAAAATAGGAAAAAACAGGACACAAAACACATCCGGTTTGATTAAATACTATCAAGGAACGTTCGCAGCGTTTTTCCACGACGGCGATAAATGTGAAACAGACAATCGAAGGCAATCATAGCTTCAGCACGCAAACAGCGGATTTCAATGGTAATTACGAGCGCTCGTTGATAATTGATTTTTCCGGTCAGATTATGGAGGTTCGCGAATAACGAACATCTCGCGATGAACCTGCCTGCATTAGGCATGGATGGAAGCTGCCGAGGCTGTAACGGTGCTTTTGGGGTCGCATCTGCAATAACTACATATGTTGGTATAAAGGTAATGGTAAAAGAGAGGTTCCAGGTACGTAATCAAATCGGACGAACGATTTCCTTCGAGCGATGTGCACTTTCGATGCGGCGAACGGAATTAGTCTGGGAAATTTGCTTTTAATTTGTTTAATTGAATTTGGAATGTTATTTTACGTTATTAGAAAACCCACCTCCTTCAGACTGGTAGAAGTCCAATTTCCGTCGCGACGCAATTAAGCTTGTATCACTTTCAGGACTAATCGACTAACCTTTCTTTTTATTCTCGGGAATTACATAATGCATGGCGTGACTTCCGAATCATGGGATTAGGGATTAGGCTCACGTAGGGGACGTTTTTCAGTTATGAATATTTATGCGGATTTTCACAAGATAAACTTCTCACTCTCACAGTTAACTTTTTGTATTTTAATTTCTTCGCCCCTCTACAAAAATGAATTCATAATTAACGATTTCGCGCGATACGCAAGGGAATATAATCGATTCGTTTCCGGGTTTACCCGGAGGAACGGAACAGGAATGATGTCCATCCATAAATTTCTGTATTCGCGTTATTTACTCTTTCGCTATGCTGCTGTTATCTTAGGTGGTCTGGTCTTAAGTCCGACAATAAAGAAGACCGTCGGCATTCGGCTCAAGAGATTTACCCGTTGTTTTTATTTCCAGAGGATAACGGTATCGAAACATCTGAATGGTCGTCTTTCGAAGGGTCGCCCCCGCTGTTTCTTGTGAAGGAAGAAGGAGAACGTGTCTCCAAACACGTCGACAAATCCCTCCGGTAATCTCTGTACTTCAAATGGAAACTATACATCAAGTCAAAAGTGACGAAAAGTTAGGAGCTTTTCAGCCAAATATTAACAATTTTAGAATAATCTGAAAATTAAGCATTTCTGTTATATTTGATATAAATCATTAAATTACTTGAATGAAATAATCTAGTAACTTATGATTTATTTTTTTTTATCACTTCAGTTAAAAGATACCATTCATACAAATACTTTAAACATGTTGCATAACTTTCAAAGACATATGGTTTGATCGAAGATCTCAAAAATCTAATAAAACATAATTTATTGCTTCTAGAAATAGCATACATTTTAAGTAGTGCAACTGCACATTGAGAAGATTATAATCTAATATTTTATAACTTTCTCAGATGAATTTATATGATTTTCGTGTTTAAAAAACAAAGACATATGTTCTTATTGCTTGACTAGTAAAGTAAATAAACATATGCTTTTATTACTTGTTTAAAATTGTGTACGGAAATGTATAATACAGGTGTTAATCAAGTTGTTTAAAACGGTTTATTTAGAATTTTTATATGTAAATCAAAAATTGGGCGGATATATCCGCCGCTCATCTGTAAAAGGTTACGTTTTTCCAATAATTGCATTTTAATAAGAGCTATTAGGTAAATAACTAATAAATAAAGTTTAAAAGCAAAAATTTAAATTTGTTAAACTTGTTGCAATTTATTGCTTTTGAAAAATTTCTCTTAGTTTTTTTTTAAATTACGTGTTTCCAGTACACTTTATGTAATTAACTATCAAACTTAATTGGATTGTCGTAATAACTAATTAACTAATAAATAAAGTTTTCAATAAAAAAGTTTTCATTTAAAACATTTCATTTTTTTGTTAAAATTGTTGGTAAATTGCAACTTATGAGTTGCTAGAAATTTTCTATTGTTTCCTTTATAAAAATTGGAGAAAAGCCAAGACAAGACACAGAATAAGTATGTTTTAAAAATACTATTTTTACTTGTGATATTTTCGTATAAAGATATTTTAGGACAACAAGAAATTGCTGACAATGAGTAATTGGGAATAATGATTCGTTGATTAAAGAAATTCTATTTTTCGTGTATAGAAATTATTTTTAGTTGCCTAAAATGTACGTTGATTCAATATTTAATTTTAACTGTATGCAACATTAATCATTTTTCATAATTGTTAAATTATGTAATTAATTAACAAAAATTCAATTAGTTTACTAAAACAAGACATTAGACCTTAATTAGACTAAATACAATAAATATTTACATTTGTAACCTATAACAAATAATTTGCTTAAGAATGTGCGAATGCAAATCAAAATAAATTATAAAATCGTCTGTAAACTTTCCAGACTTATGGACGATCTTAACAGCAGTTAAATTTAGGATGTTTTGAATTCACAGTACGTAAATACAGGAAGTCGAAATTTATTTCGAAAAGCAACAATTAAGACTTTGCCGCTTCAGCTATTAATTCGGCAAGCGATGAAAACTTTAGTACTCAAACTATACTCGTGCACACATCTCCATCATCGATCACATAAACAAACAAACAGCACAATTCCGAGTTTACACGCATTGTTTCGCTTAACGATTTCCATCTCCGACGAATAACCACTTAATTGCAGATCCTCGCGTCCTTGTAGGAAGGATCATCGTCATCATCTGCGCATCCGCCTTTCCGCAATCGCTCTTCCAAAATTAACCATGAATTCACGGAAACGTATTGAAATTCGAAAAACGTCCACCACGAAATGCAGTTATTGGAAGTACAAAGAATTTCTTCAAATATATTTCTCTTTTTCTTTATATATTCACCGCATATTTTTTGTTCATATGCACGCACGGACGATGAATCGTAATTCGGAGGAGGAAAACAGTTATAATTGTATTTCAAAGAGTAAGAAGTCGAGTAATGGTGATTTTTAAACATGACTCAAATATTTGATCTTATATAGTGCTGTAGGATGAGATTCTGAAGCTCAGGACTAAAGAATTATGAATCGTTATTAATGATCGAAAAATACAAGCGGCGGATATATCCGCCCAACTTTTGGTTTTATACATAAAAATTCCTTATAATAACTAAACCGTTTTAAACGACTCGATTAACACCTGCATAATACATTTTCGTTCCTATTCATTTCATAACGATTGGAAAACGAAAAAAAACTATCATTTTTTTTTGTTTAGCAATTCCAACGTTTATCTCACAAAGAGCTATTATAAATACATATATTCTATTCTATTTCTGAAGTAATTTAATGAACTGAACGTTTTTCAACCTTTAAAGATCGAAAAATACAAGCGGCGGATATATCCGCCTAACTTTTGGTTTTATATATAAAATATCCTTATAATAACTAAACCGTTTTAAACGACTTGATTAACACCTGCATTATACATTTTTGTTCCTATTCATTGCATAACAATTGGAAAACGAAAAAAAACAACGTTTATCTCATAAAGAGCTATTAGAAATACATATATTCTATTTCTGAAAACAAATTTAAATTTATTAATCCTGCATTCGTACCATCGCTTCGCTATTTTTTCCCTATAAAACCGATTCTGCTCCGATTAATATGATAAATGGCACCGATTAGAGCCAATATTATTATATTATAGGAATTTGCAAGTATAATGGCCTTCGCAGTTTTTCCGCTCGTGCGTTACGACCGGCAGCGGAAAAAATAAATTTAATTACATCTTTCGCAGATTTAATGCCGGTCGCCAAATGATTTATATAATCCGGATTCGGATAATCGTTTTATTTACAAAGTTTCATTTTACTTTAAATCCTGTTTTCAGAATACCTACATATTATTATTTTAATTAATCCATGCTGTTATTTACTTCAGTTGTCATAATTGTTGTACCAATACTATACTATTTCATATTTTGACGTTTAATGACAATTAAGTTTCACTGACAGAAAATACCAACTTATATAAGTTTATGTCATTATCCAGTAATTGCTGTCAGGGGATTTCTTCACATCTTTATTGAGATATTTTTTTCACAAATATTGTGTATATCAGTATTTGTCAACCTTGAACTATGACACAATTGTTTATAACATATTTGATATTTGACGTAAAGTGACAGCTGTCAAATCTCAAATATGTTGAGAGACGCTGGTATTGCATTTTTGACATTTGACGTAAAGTGACAGCTGTCAAATCTCAAATATGTTGAGAAACGCTGGTATTGCAGCATAAACATAGAGTAATTAAACAAAATATTGTTTCATAAGGAAGTGAATTTAAGAATGTACACTTATGTATTTACAAAAATACGTCTTCGGTTTCCGGTTATTTTAACCTTGAGGTTAAATGCAAATATTTCGATGGATTTATGTAATTTTAAGTAAGTATAAGCAATATGCAGAAAATAAATTATTAATATTATTAAACGATTAGCATTTTATTATCTACCGAACTTTGCGTCAGAATATTTTAAAATTAATTTCCTTATGCTTATGGAAAATTGTTTTGAAAATAAGGTGCAACCATCTGGCGTTCGCAAAAATTCAATAATTACTATTCCCTCGGTGGGTGCAGATTTCCCCGATTTACATTTAGGGGTGGTTTCAGTGCTGCAACTCTCCCCCTTATTTACTATTTTCCCATTCAACTCGCTCACTTTTAGCAAGGGGATGAAAAGATGCTTATCGTCACTTAACCACCGATGACTTAAAATGCGTCGATTCTCACCCCATCTATGTATGAACGCATTAAACATTATAGAAACTGTTACTCAATTAGGTACAAAGAGAGTGAAAATACATATCGAAATCGAAATTGATGCAGTTTAAAGTTGATTGCTTTAAATTACTTTAATTGCCAGAAGTTTCACTCGAACGCAATTTACATTAATTAGTTTATTTATATTTCTTATTTATCTCAATTTCTAAGCCAAGAAAATTAGTAGATATGATCATAAATCTTTCAATAAATCTTCCCAAATCGCTTTTACAAACACAAATATATGAAAATGAACCAATTTTTCACTAAATTAAGAAAAATGGATAATATAAGTTTAAAGATTAGTAGGTAATCTCAAAGATAAATGAGAATACTCAAGATTTTACACATTTTCTTGTTAAATTCAAATTATATTACCTTAATTGCCAGAAGTTTTACACGAAAGCAATTAACATTAATTAGTTTATTTCTTTTTATCCAAATTTGTAAGCCAACAAAATTGGTAGCTAAATGATATTCATGTTATATATTACATTTATGATCATAAATCTTTCAATAAATCTTCCTAAATTGCTTTTACAACAAAAAAATATATGAAAATGACCTTAATTTCCACTAAATTAATGATAATGGTCCATAAAGTAAGTTTAAAGATTAGTAGTTAATATCAAAGAAAAAATGAGAATACTCAAGATTATTCTCAAATGTTAAACAATTTTTTTTTTGTTAAATTCAAATTATTTTAACAACTGAAGATTCTTACACACTGAGTAAAACAATGTTTTAATGTCAGAAAAATGAGAATTCTCAAGATTATTCTCAAATGTTACACATTTTTTTTTTGTTAAATTCAAATTATTTAATAACTGAAGTTTCTTACACACTTAGTGTTAAAGCAATGTTTTAATTCTTATTTAGTCAGAAAAATATTTTATATAATAATTTAT
>NW_017097667.1:28997-60176 GCF_001412225.1 Nicrophorus vespilloides
AATTCAATTCAATTTAAGTATTTCTATAATAGACAAGAAAAATCAACTTTCAGTTGAAGCAATTATATTAAATAATTAACAAAATATTGAACTTTTTAACAGAAATTTCAAACTAAATAAATAAACTTTATAATTAGATTAATCATTTTTTAAAATTTATATTTAAAAACCAAATAAAGTAAGATTGTTAAAATACTTAAATTGTTATGCGAAATGAATGTATTTTTATAATGTAAACAATTTTTTTTTTGAATTTTTCATGAGAATGTATGTATATAAATTTACGTAATTCTTAAGATTATTCTCAAATGTTACACTTTTTTTTTTGTTAACATCAAATTATTTAATATCTGAAGTTTCTTACACACTCAGAAAAATGGATTTAGAAAAATAATAATTACATCATAGAATTTACCAAGAAGAGCATCTACTTGAAACATGACTCAAGAATTCAAGTGCACCAAACAAAATTAGCTACTATTTATACCAAGAAGCAGGATTCTTGTTCTCAAGTTAGACTAAACAACCAATAACGTTTACATCAATCAAAATAAGTAACGACTTCTACATTTTTTTAATGAAATTAACTTTGAAATACAAAACTATGAACAGCAGGATTATAAATATATTAAAAACTAATTGAACTCAATATGTTTAACTGTATGTAATGAATACCAAAAGCATTAAATAATTTCAGTTTAAATGGCTGAGAATGAATACAGCACAAAGAAATAACACAAAGAAGTTTAAAATTTGAATACCCCAAATTCACAAGATTATCTAGAAGACACAAAGAGAAGTTTCATTCACATATTAATCCATATATTGGGTTGTTGTTGGAAAGTTGCCTTTAGAAAAAAGTTTGGCAATAGTTTTTAGACGAAAAATCTTATAAATTCTGAGAGGATAGAATGTTTAAGTTACGTGAAAGATGTATAGATCAAAATAGTAAATAATAGTAAATAAAAATTTATATATCGATACATAAAAGTTTTAAATTTATTTTTTTCATGAAAATTCGGAACAAACTTTACTTTTTATACAATTAATTAATCATTGTAATAAAACTTTCATTTGATTATCAAAATAATTGAATATTCAAATACAATAGATTTTAAATTATATAATAAATTAGTTTTTTTTATTCCATAATAATATATTCAAAATTCATAATTAATAAATAAAAAAATCATAATAATTAGCTGCTACATTCGTATTTAATTAACAAATTAGCATACAAATACACTAACAATTATAGTTGTTTTAACTGTGAGATTTATAGAAATAATAAATTTTTACTTTGCATAAAAATAAATTATATTTAAATAGTTTTGATCGTGAATACAGTTATATTAAAACGTATTAGCCTGGAAACGCTAATGCTAATACCTTATGATTTATAGTATTTAATCTGGATTAATAAAGTTGATTTATCGTTGGTTTTAAAATATAGAAAACTGAATTTCCAATTGCGTATATAAAAAAAAACTTCTGTGTTTGTAAGATGGAATCAATTAATTTAATGGGGTCCA
The DNA here is from genome assembly GCF_001412225.1 of Nicrophorus vespilloides. Lineage (NCBI taxonomy): Eukaryota > Metazoa > Arthropoda > Insecta > Coleoptera > Silphidae > Nicrophorus > Nicrophorus vespilloides. The sequence goes on from NW_017097667.1 coordinate 30,530, forward strand.
CGATTCGAAGGCCATTAGCTGCATCTCTTCGTCTCCCGATAGACAAATAAGTTGCATCCATCAGCGAGAAGGATCCGTTATGGAAGGTGTACATCTCTTTAGTTTCGTTGCGCAATGCGGAGAGGAGAAGATTCCAATTACGGAGGATTTTCGTTTAGCTTTGCGGACAATCCGCGCTGTGCGGTGATGAATCGTCCGCGATTAAAATATGCGTGTGAACATTTTCTCCTATGTAAAATAATAGGAAGTAACGGAATAACCCGGGGTGTGTGATTTATTCCGTCTGTATCCAACAATGCGATGAATTTGTTGGTAAAAGAGAGAGAAAACTGAAAAGAAAACTGCATGCATATTCGTAATCGTTCATTTAATGCGCGCTTTCGATTTTATAGTTCGTCGACTTCCAATCCAATCCAATCCGGTTAAGAATATTAATTGATTAATTTCTCTGCTGCATGAATTATGGTTTCGTGCTTGCACATGCTGTTGCTGCTCGAGATCTCATGACTTGAACGGATATACGAAGTGTATGTAGACAGGAAAATAGTTTTTTTTGCTTCCATGCATGAAGCACACATGAGCCAAAAACCAGATGATTTCCGGTTGTTACGCAACATCGATGTAACTAGATTCCTTATTAACTGTTGCTTCTTATGTTGTTGGTTCGGTTTAATAATATTAATCCTTGAAAATGAGTTATCGTTGCTCCTAATATACTTGTAATTGAGAACGCTGCGCAGTCAGGAAGTTGATCCTCCCAAGTTTTATGATCCGTTTCATTTCTTATACTCATCGTAAAAAAAGTATTATTACTATCATAGAAATAAACTAGCTACAATGTGGTATTATGTTACTTGTATCCAAACAGCTATGCGTCTCATATATCAAATTGCTTAATTCTGATCAATGGTAATTGAAAAGAGAAACTCATTTACTGTTCGAAGAATATTAATTAATCAATCAATTTGTATCGTCCCATAATATTTACAGTTTTTTTTTAGTATAGTTCAATTAACTTTGACACACATCAATGTTTCATAAATGTTTAATGTTATTACATTTTATATTACAATTTATTTTTTTCTACATTTATAGATCAATTAACAAAAGCTAAATTATCTTAACAAATTAAGTATTTAAGTTTTTCTATAATAGACAAGAAAAAACAGCTTTCAGTTGAAGAAATTAATATTAAATAATTAACAAAATTTTGATCTTTTTGTAACAGAAATTTTAAACTTTAAAACTAAATAAATAAACTTTATAATTTATATTCATAATTAAAAAAAAAAATATTTAAAAAGCAATCAAAGTAAGATTGTTAAAAGATTTGAATTATTCTTCGAAATGAGTGTATTTTTATAATGTAAACAAATTTGGTTGTATTTTTCATGAGAATGCATATAAATTTACTTTTTGGATAAATCAATATTGAAAAAAGCATATATTATTAATATTGACGATTCTTCTTCTGGATCAAAGATTCAGATTTCAAATTATTCAATTTTTAAACAATTATTAAGAACATTTAAGAATATTTTTTTTAGGTTTCTTAAAAATTTCCATTATCTTCTATTTCTGAATCTATCAGAAATTATTTGGGTTTATTCAAAAGTATGTGGATTTCAGATTCACTATATTAACCCTTTATCGAACGAGGGGCGAATATATCCGCCCAATTCTTTACACAGGAAATTTCGTTTATTCAAGATCACTGTGATGGTCAACTCTTAGATCTAAGCTAGAGGCTACTATGTTTTTCAGACGGATTCGTCACAACATACTAATAGACATTAATAATTGAACAATGTCTGTCCGGAAAAGTTGTAGTTCTAAGTAAAAACAATAATATCTAATACTTCTTAAGTGGCTATAAACAAAACAAGTAAACATTGTACTGTATACATTTACAATTAATTTTCTATAAAACTAAACTTCTTATAACATCGATTTAGACTTAATTATGCAGTTAATTAGTAATGTTTTAAAACTCATTACATTGCCTTTTAAATCTTTTTAAATCTGATAACTTAAGACATAACTTAATAACTACTCAATTTCTACAATTTGTTGGCACAAATATGTTATATGTATGAATGAAAGACATAATTAGTTTCTCATAGTTTTTAATTTTGATATAGTATGAACATTATTAGTATTCAGGTAGATTAGAGCTATTGTATAAATTTCTTAAATGAATGAAAATAACGAATGAAATGAATTCAAATTAGGAACGTGATAAAAAAAATGATGATGAATTAAAATACAATTTTATTTGCAAATATATATATAAATGAGGCCATGGTACAATATACGTGTAGATAGAATCGGCGAATGAAGTGGAGTAAATGCTTCCGGACATTCACGAAAAATTCTCCTTGTAACTATACTAATCTAATCTGCAATCGGGAGCCGAATTAATAATGCCGCTCGGACAAATATTAGCATATCAATTCCTTGAACTCCCATAACTGTGAATTAAACCAACGGTAAGTAAGTAAGTCGTGGAGTGGCTGAGGGGCTGCAGCAGTCAAATCAACCCCTAAATAAGGAAGCCCTCGACGGTGGCAAGTGGCCCCATGGCACAAACAAATATTGATCGTTCAATTTTCGGCGTAGGGCGTTCAGAAAATACCGCGACAAGATCTCTACTTTTGTGTATACGAGGGGTGGCAATTCTCGATTCCACGAAATAAACCCTGTATTTACAGTACTATATAATATTTGCTTTAATTGTGTGAAAACTTTGGTTATAAATGAAATATTCATAGACGGAGAAATGAAAAACTAAATTTGTTCTTCTACTTCTTAAATAATACAGAAAGTAGATGATATAACACATATAAGTTAAAACTGAACAATAAATAAGTATATGATAAACACGAATAAATAAGTATATGATAAAAGCGAATAAATAAGTATAATCATTTATGAAAAATAAACATTGTACTCTTCTAAAAAACCTTAATATATTGGCATTTTCTATTGTTATTAGGGAAGTAATGGTGGTTGGGAGTTTCACTTTTAGTATGATAAGTTCTCTGACAAGTTGTTTAATGAAGCATTCAAAGAAAACTTGATCAACTTGTACCAACCATGCCACAGTCTGAGGATTCAATAATAGGTGGAGGTGTAAAGGAGTACATAGGTGCCCAATACTGCCACATCCGATTTGACTTTGAGTCCCAATCTTTTGAACCAAGGTTTTTCTTCAATTTTTTTTCACAGCTAGCATAAGCATCCCATAAACTTAAGTATTTTTTTATTATTTTTTTATATATATAACTCTGTCAATTATTAACATATTCTTGGCCTAGATGAGCTAAAAAGCTCTCATATACGCCACCCCTTTATAACCATCCATGAATGTATACTAGCAACTAAATAAAATTAATTCTAAAGTCAAAGAACCAGGGTTTTCTTCCAATTGTGGGGTTTCGTCCAAAGTAAATGCTTCCTTTGTAATTTGACTCCCTCTCATACTTGTCACTAGATTCGTTCCTCCTCTACTATTTTCGAATATAGATCAAAGTATGTAGTTATCATCTCTCTTAGTACGTTTTTGGTGTCCTGAGTTCGCTAGAGAGTCTGCATGCTCATTCCCAGGAATTCCTGAATGTCAGCTTTAAATTTTAATTTGTAATTGTGTTCATCAGGTTTTTAATTTTTAAAACCACATAGTTTCAATGTGACGAATGTGACAACACTGTTAAATACTAAATAAAATAGAAAAAAAAATCTGGCGTTCGATTTCAATGAATCAATTTGTTGTAGACACTTAGGATGAATGGTGTTAGATTAGCTGATCATCCGGATAGTGGTTTCTTAAGAAAATCAAGTGTTCATTGTGCGTCTGAGACCCGTCACAAAGCAAACGAGAGAAAACACATTGTCGAAGCAGCAGCGAGGGGAAGACATATTTTAGGTCTCCAACTGTTGCCACACGCTTTTCTTTGCCTTGGCTGCAACACCCACCCGAAGGAATGCACGTAAAAATTGTGTAATATCATTCAATGTCGCGACGTGTATTGCACCCTTCGCTCCAAACCTAATGCTCCTTCTCCGTAATATTTATTTATTTTTGGTAAATTTCGTTCCGTACCAGAAGGGAATTAATCGCATTCCGTGTCCGTGCAGAGTTCTCTCGAAAACAGCAGTAAATCAACGCACAGATCGATTTACCAATCGCATTTCGGAACGTTCCAATTTCGTCCTTTATTTCATCTTCCTCGAGAAACCGTTTTGTGTACATGCATACAGACCAGAGCTTCGGGTTTATTTATAAAATTACAACGCGGAAACCAGAGGAATCGCCCACGTAAAGGTATTCGTTAAAAATCATAAAAATAAATTTGCTGCTGTTCTGCAATTCACTCCGATCCGCATTGCTTTTTATTGGATACATCTGATTTTAGACTGTTGGACACAAATATTACGTAAGATTTATACTACTAATTTTAACCCACACAAAAAGCAATAACATTTAATTAACAGTTTTATTTAATTTTAAAACTTATGTAGAAGTGAACGTAATAGAAATTTTTTTGAATAGAAATAGATTGAATTAATGTGATTAATAAATTATTTCTATTAATATAGAAAAAATTCAAATATGAAATCCGTTTGTAAATAGTTTAGGAATTTATATATGAAATTTCGGTCCAGAATTCAGCAAGCACAAAGGAAGGAGGTAAGAGGATTCAAGGGTTCGACAACATTTCTGGCTTTGAGAGGAAAATGGGTCAAGTTTAGGGATCAAAGATGTTTTTGATATCCCCACTTAATTGTTAAGATCAAATTTTAGTTGAATGTTTGAAATGTTCATTCGAATAATTGTTAGAGGAATATTTGCGCAATTTTGCATAAACGAATTCTCATGTGTAAAGAATTGGGCGGATATATCCGCCCAATCGTTTGAAAAGGGTTAATATAGTGAATATTTTTTTCGTTAAAGAAGTTGATATATTTAGAATCTTTAAGAAACTGCAGAATTTTATTTAATTAATATATAATAGTTGAATGAAGTGAAAATACAAAATTTCTGGGTTTGAGAAGAAAACGGGTCAACTTTAAGGATAAAAGATGTTTTTGGTGTCCCCACTTAATTGTTAAGATCAAATTTTAGTTGAATGTTTGAAATGTTCATTCAAATAATTGTTAGAGGAATATTTGCGCAATTTTGCATAAACGAATTATCATGTGTAAAGGATTAGGCAGATATATCCGCCCGATCCTTTGAAAAGGGTTAATATAGTGAATATTTTTTCTTCAAAGAAGTTGATAGATTTAAAATCTGAAGGAGAAACTGCAGGATTTTATTTAATTAATATATAATAATTGAATCAAGTGAAAATACAAAATTTCTGGGTTTGAGAGGAAAACGGTTCAAGTTTAGAGATCAAAGATGTTTTTAATGTCCCCGCTTAATTGTTAAGATCAAATTTTAGTTGAATGTTTGAAATGTTCATTAAAATAATTGTTAGAGAAATATTTGTGCAATTTTGACAAACGAATTCTCATGTGTAAAGGGTTAATATAGTGAATATTTTTTTCGTCAAAGAAGTTGATAAATTTAGAATCTTTAAGAAACTGCAGGATTTTATTTAAATAATATATAATAGTTGAATGAAGTGAAAATACAAAATTTGTATCTGATTTTTTTATGAAACTATAGGATTCTATTTAGTTGTTAAAATAATTGTTGGAGATGTGGACATAATGTCTGAATCTTTAAGAAACTACTTTTCTCATAAGTGTAATCACAAAAGAAAATTTGTAGGTCAAATTACGTTGATGAAATGCAACGATTACACAAATAGAAATTATTAATTGCACGCCGGAGCGCCATTTGTGTAGAAGTATAGAGCAGAAGAAGAAAAAAAAAACCTATGATACGAGTCGGATGTTCCACTTGAAGTCGTCCTTATTCACTGATTCAAGTCTTTCTCGTCTCGTCTCATCATTTTATTTTATTTTAAAACTTTAAACAAATAACGCTCATCCATTTCGTTTGAACTGGTTTCGAAGTGCGCTGTTTTATAATTAGCAGAAAGTGTAAACACGCCGATGCGACATTACTGGTTTTTATGGTCATTGGCTCCATAAGCGCAAGAAAGTGTATAAACTAGTCGCAAGCCAATGGCTTCGACCACAAACGCATTCAATGGCGAAGAAGGATGAGAATGAGATGATCTCGTTTCGTTCTCCAGTTTCCAACGGAATACACGGCTATTACCCGACCGTTTTTGGCTTTTGCGGATCACCTTTCTGGATGTCACGTATAGGCGTGACACACGTGTCTCCGCTTTTCGGACACACCCAAAATAATACAAGAAAAAAACACAACACGAAACAACCCCCAAAACGTTAGTTTATTAAATGAATTTCTGAATATATAAAACCACTTAATTTAATGCTTTTCTCATGCATATTCTGCGCTTATTACTTAAGTCACGTTTATGGTAACAACAACTGTTGATTTACAAACGCGAAGAAGAAATAAGAAGGAAAAGATGAGGTGACTTGAAAATTGTTAATTGCCAGTTTCGAAGCGGTAATTGTAAATTGAACAAGTGCATTAGTCGAACTTTCTAAGCTTTTAAAAGCTTTTTGGTTACTTAGTGCAGAATGCAAAATCCTATTATAGTGTGCAAAACAGAGAGACACACACAAACTCATTCAAGAATCCGGTGCAGGCAGCAAAGAAAATAGGTAGGAAGAACGTAATGACCGGTAAAGTCAATTAACTGTAATTTATTTTAGAACTAGTTAACGCTTTAATAATTTATAGTGTGAAGCTTTGCTTTTCAGTGACGTTTCGCTAATTATAATTATGTACGGATTTCGAGAAACAAACAACTCACTTGATTTATTCTTATTTGCTTAATTAATTACTGATTTCTTAATAGATTTGTCAACAGAAAAATACATCTGTTTTTGTCATTTAGCAAAATGTTAATTTCTTCATAAATTGCTTTTAAATTTCTTACAAACTTATAATATCATCTTCATTTTTTAATAAAAACATATATTTTTTGGTAATTGACAGATACATTAAAAAAAATCAAGAAGTTTTCATTACGTTAAGATAATAAATGTTAAAATTTCTCCAGAGAAAAAATATAGTTAAAAAATTGATTTTTCTATTCTTTCTGAGAATATTTATGAAAAACGGAAAGTTTGTGCAATAAAATAATAAATATTCCAATTTGTTTAAATTGTTAATATCCGTAATAAATTTTCATTTTCGCGTTAATTCTTTGCATCCTGGAAGCAGAAGAAAGTTGCAAATTTACTCTAAATAAATTACTGCAATTTCAATAAATAATTTAAGTGAATTATGAAAATTGTAATATTATCCTTTTTAATTTAAAATCCTACTAATGTTGTTTTCTATATCCAATTTCACTATTTATAAAAACATGTTTTTTGGTAATTGACAGATACATTTAAAGAAAAATCAAGAAGTTTCCATTACATCAATAAAAGTTATATAAAGAGAAAAAATAGTTAAAAAGTTGATTTTTCTATTCTTTCTGAGAATATTCAAGTTAATTATTTGTTGGAAATTAAGTTTTACCAATTAATTTCTTGTTTAAAAAACAACGATTTTTCTTTCACTTCGCTGATTTTTACATTTATATTATTTTAATTTAATCGTTAAGTTAATTCTTGAAATCTTCATATTTTTCATCTGAAAACTGAAAGAATTAAGCAAAAAATAATTTAATTTCCTGCATTAATCAAAAACAAAAATGTTAAATATTCTCTAGTTTATGAGAAACGGAAAGTTCATGCAATAAAAAAATAAATATTCCAATTTGTTTAAATTGTTAATATCCGTAATAAATCTTCATTCTGGCGTTAATTCTTTGCATCCTGGAAGCATCATTAGGAAAACAGAAGAAAGTTGCAAATTTAATCTAAATAAATTACAGCAATTTCAGTAAATAATTAAAGTGAATTATGAAAATTGTAATATTATCGTTTTTAATTTAAAATCCTACTAATGTTGTTTTCTATATCCAATTTCACTATTTATGTAAAAACAAGAAAAAAGTGTAAATAATAAAAAAAATACTTAAATTTTGCTTAATTTGATTTAATTAATTTCATTATAGAAGTAATTTTTAAACAATTTCTATTAAATTTAACATCAATTATATATAAATTTTTATTTAATAATTTGCCAAAGTTGGGAAAAAGTTTGTAAACTAAACAAAACAAGTGTTGATTTTATTCCTTTCATAACTTAAAAAAAACTTCTAAACTTTACTAATATTTCCTTCAAATAAAAATATACTTTTTTATAGCGAATTTAAAATGCGAGTTTTAAGATACCGACAAAATGTTGTGATCATAAAAATTGTCCTTTAATGTGTTCATTGCGTGAAACGTGGATGCGTTTTATGCGCCAAAAGAGGCCAAAAAGGTAAAAAAAAAAGGCATGACTTCGTCCACGCCATGGCCATTTATCGATTGCCTTCATTCCAAAACTCCATGACCATAAAACCACCCCTACACATTGCGTTTCAACCAGCAATGTTCTGTGTGTGTTTTCGTCCATTCCCTGAGGGGAAAAACTAGAATTTACACACGTAATATTAAATTAATTACGCAGTTTCGTACCTTCTTTATATATTTTATATATAGCTATAAACGCGACAGGGAATTCCGATGAATTATTATACTTGAACAACAAAAAAACTGTAACTTTTTCAGGTAAAAATTCGTGAAATTAATTCGAGATTTCGCGTGCCAACAATACATTCGCATGAATTGAATACATTTTTATTCGGTTTTAAATTAAGTGAAATTTGTTGGAATTGGAATGAAATCATAAAAGAGAAATAAATTGTATGTTAAATTTATATAAAAAAATAATAAATTTTTGTGCTTTATACTTTATACTTGAACAACAAAAAAACTGTAACTTTTTCAGGTAAAAATTCAGGGAATAGAATACATTTTTATACGGTTTTAAATTAAGTGAAATTTGTTGGAATTGGAATGAAATCATAAAAGATGAAATAAATTGTATGTAAAATGTTTATAAAAAATAATTAATTTGGGTGCTTTATGTATAAAAAAATAAATTTTACTTTGTTATTGTTTAATTTAAATGTTGCAAAATTGTTATGTGAAAAATTAATTGTATTGTTGTTGTTGGATGTGTATAAAATGATTGCTATTTTTAGAAATGTTCTGTCGTGTCCCGGGATTAAGAAATCTCTGGATACTGTGGATTATCTCGTAGTTATGTCGTCTTAGAGGAGTTTTTGAATATTAAGTTAGTAATTAAGAAGTAAGTGCTCTTACTTGGACTCTTCAAGTAAGACCATGTTCTTCGTTGGACCCTCTTACTAAGACTAAATTATATAACACAAAACTGTGTTTATTTCCAAAAGGAGCTGTGTGGGAGGTAAGGAAATCATTTTTCAGCTTGTTGAATATACAACCGTTTCTTTATCTAAGTTTTATGATTCTACCCAAAATATTTAGGGGCTGAAGAAGGCTGTTAAGTGGTGATACAATAGACGCAACTATACGATTTAATGTGTAATCGTCATCGGAATATTCCACAAGTTATTCTAAATAATCACGTACAAGTATATTATATGGATAAGTGAAATATGCTTTGTAATAATTAAGAGGAAAGTGGTAGAACTAACAAATATACATATTAGTTATACAATAGACGACAGTTCTATGTTACTTATTGATTGTGGTTTAACTAGTAATAAAAGTATAGAAAAACATAAAAAAAGTAAAATTGGGATCAATGAGCAGTAAGAATCCTTTCTCTATAGATAAATTGCGATCTCTTATGTTTGCCTTTATCTGAAATTGAAGGAAAGATTGTGTGGGTCCTTGCCAAGGATGTAGTAATATATTTCAATTCGTTTTATTGGACGGACGGTTTTAAATGTGCCATCTTGCGGTGGCGTTTCGGGTTTGGAAATATGTTATCGTGTGTGCAGGAGGGTAAAAGGATACAGGGTTTGATGAATGCAGGAGGAGGGTTGTTGCGAATCCCTCCTGTTTCATGGGAAAAGTACATTGGTGGTGCGTGCATCGGACATGTGTTGTATTTATTAAATAAGCCATCGCCACTAGTTCTGGTTCAAACCCTCCTCTTGTCAGCTCTCTGCTCTCTTTTCGGTCTCTCTAATGGACGATAAAATTTAATGGATCGCCGTCTAAATTATGCGAAATGATGGATGCACACGAATGGCCTGGAATTTCAAGTGGTTTTTGTGTACGAGTTTACGCTGTGCATCTAAGCAAAATTCATATTCTGCATCCGTATAATAATTTTATTTTCATTTGACCGTATTTCACATTTCTACATGATGCATATGAAATATGTTGAAAATTTCATAATAATATCCATATTTCTACTAACATAAATAAAGTTGACCTCAATTGAATTTAATTTGAACACATTTGTTAGAGAAAATCAGCCTGATTGAGGAAGGAGTATTATTGTTAAGCGATCAGCGGTAAATATAAAAACTCCATAAAAGCAAATGTTAAATGATTGAGAAGAAAAAAGTATAAAAAACAACTTTGGGCTAATATTTTGTAGAATAATTTCACTTTGTATGTAATTGAACTATTTTTTTTCATTTTCTTTGCAAAGTAGCCCATTCTGTCTCCAAAGTATTGTTTACCTCTGAAAACGTAGTTACTATTAACGAAGTAATAGCAATCAACTTTAGGCTAATATTTTTAAGTATAATTTCACTTTGTATTTAAGTTAATTCAATAAAACGGTTTGAATTAAATACTTTTCATTTTCTTTACAAAGAAACCCATTCTGTTTATAGTATTTTTATCTCTGAAAACGAAGTTTCTCATTACTTCGTTAATTTTAGACTAATATTTTGAAGTATAATTTCACTTTGTATGTGAGTTAATTCAATAAAATTGTTTGAACTAAAAGCTTTCATTTCCTTTAGGAAGAAACCCATGAACAGAATGAATTTAATTAGAAAATTTAATAAGAAAACTTTTTTTGGTGAAAATTATCCTAATTATTGTTAAGAGATCAGTGTTAAATACAATAAATCAAAAAAGACAAATGTTTAATGAATGAGAAAATAAGTATAAAAATCAACTTTGGACTAATATTTCAATAAAACTATTTGAACCAAAAGCTTCTCATTTTCTTTACAAAGTAGCCTATTCTGTCCAAAGTATTGTTTACCTCTGAAAATGAAGTTTCTATTAACGAAGTAATAACAATCAACTTTAGACTAATATTTCGAAGTATAATTTCACTTTATATGTGATTTAATTTAACAAAACTGTTTGAACCAAAAGCTTTTCATTTTCTTTACAAAGAAACCCATTCTGTCTACAGTATTTCTACCACTGAAAACGAATTTTCTATTAACGAAGTAATAACAGTCAACTTTAGACTAATATTTTGAAGTATAATTTCTCATTGTATGTAAGTTAATTCAATAAAACTGTTTAATTAAAAGCTTTTCATTTTCTTTACAAATTCTGTCCATAGTATGTTTACCTCAGAAAACGAAGTTTCTCTTAAGGAAGTAATAACAATCAACTTTAGACTTATAGTTCATAGTATAATTTCACTTTGTATGTGAGATAATTCAATAAAACTGTTTGAACTAAAAGCTTCTCATTTTCTTCGCAAAGTAGCCTATTCTGTCCAAAGTATTGTTTACCTCTGAAAACGAAATTTCTATTAACGAAGTAATAACAATCAACTTTAGGCTAATATTTTGAAGTATAATTTCACTTTTATGTAAGTTAATTCAATAAAACTGTTTGATTAAAAGCGTTACAATTTCTTTACAAATTCTGTTCATAGTATGTTTAACCTTTGAAAATGAAGTACTGAAATTTCAAAGTAATAACAAACAACTTTAGACTACTATTTTGAAGTATATTATCACTTTGTGAGTTAATTCAATAAAACTGTTTGAATAAAAGCTTTTAATTTTCTTTACAAATTCTGTCCATAATAAATTTACCTCTGAAAATGAAGTCTCTCATAAGGAAGTAATAACAATCAACTTTAGACTAATATTTTGAATTATAATTTCACTTTGTATGTGAGTTAATTCAATAAATCTAATTTTAACTAAAAGTCCATAGTATTTCTACCACTAAAAACGTATTTTTTCTTAACGAAGCAATAACAATCAACTTTATACTAATATCTTGAAGTATAATTTCACTTTGCTTGTAGGTTAATTCAATAAAACTATTTGAATTAAAAGCTTTTCATTTTCTTTACAAATAAACCCATTCTGTCCATAGTATTTTTACCTTTGAAAATGAAGTTTCTCTTAACGAAGTAATAACAATCAACTTCAATCTAACATTTTGATGTATAATTTCACTTTCTATTTAAGTTATTTCAATAAAACTATTTGAACCAAAAGCTTTTCATTTTCTTTACAAATTCTATTCATAGTATTTTTAACCTCTGAAAATGAAGTATAGAAATTTCGAAGTAATAACAATCAACTTTAGACTAATATTTTGAAGTATAATTTCACTTTGTATGTGACTTAATTCAATAAAACTATTTGAACCAAAAGATTTTAATTTTCTTTACAAATAAACCCATTCTGTCCATAGTATTTTTACCTCTGTAAACGAAGTTTCTCAATGAAATTATCATGATGATAGTTGCAAAGACTGTATTTTTTTATTATTTACATATAAATAATGATACTTTGTATAATATCTTTGATCACGATGAAAGCTCCAAAGATGGTATTTCCGGGCCTACCTACCTACAAACTATCCACCGGCAACAAACTAACGATTTTAATTGATCGTCAATTAAATTATTATGCCAATAAAAGCGTAGAGCCCAGGCTCGAAAGGTAATAATTATAGCCGTTTTAAGGAAACGACAAACGTGTATCGGTTTCGCGCGATAAACTTGGGAACTCGGCTAATATGGGAAACGTTAATATTGCGCATTTGCAGTGCACCAGCGAGCGTCATTTCCGGATAATAATTCTGTGCAGATAGATCACGCGTTTTCCTTACTTCCATCAATACAAAAAAAAAACAACAATTCTAGACTCACGATTTCACTGCCAATCCGCAGAAACAGAACCTGAAAACAGAAGAGAAGATGCATTAGTTTCTATAAAATTCAAACGTTATTTCAATTCAATTAGAAATTATTAGAAATTGAAAAAAATAATAAAATCAAACTTTAATACGACAAAAATTACTACAAACTACAATTTTGATTGTGTATTAAAATAGGAAAGGCTCTTATTATCATTGTAAGCAATTGCAAATATGCCTTGAGCTACTGCATGTGCACAGATTTCGAAACAATGCGCGTAATCCCATCAGAAACAATTAACTGAAAATAATTCGAATTCCCACGAAAACGAAACTCCTAGGAGTAATTAATAACAAGCAATTAACATACCATCAACAACAAACAACAACTATAATCATAAATAAGTTATATAAAGTTTCTTCAATTCATCGCAGTAAAATAAAAATTAATAAACTTGACTAAGAATTGTAAAATAATTATTGAATCGAAAGCAAATTTTATAACAAATTAAGAATTTCTACATAAATTCTTTAACTTTGTAAATAACGTGAATATTTCATTTTTTTATATATTTACTGATGTGATATTTATGAATCATTTATAATAAATAGTTTGAAACAAATAAGTTCTGCTATTATTAATTTAATTTCCTTATAAATCGTATTGAAACTGGTTTAACTAACGTAAATTCAAGAATATTTTTCATTTGAAAACCACGCATTCATCACGTATAATTCAAAGAAATAATCATTGGCAAATTTCTATTGATTTAAGACAAGTTTTCCGGATTTCATTGAAATTAGCAAAAAAAACATATGTATTGTGAGAATCTAGTAAATTCAATGAAAAATTCTATAAACTTGTTACTTTTGTATAGAAAAAATATGAAAGTGAAATTTTTTGTAGTATTTTCATCGATATCGGTTAATTAACTAATAAACTTATGAATAAACATATTTCACTAAATTCAGGAAGTATTTATCTTTAGATAATAAAAGTAATTAGAGATTTGTGTGTGGTTTCTTTAAAGATTAAAGAATAATTAAAGACTTTGGATACATTTTTTCATACTTGAAAGATTTGATGTACTTAAAAACGTTAAATTGTCCAAAGGTATGTTACAAATTGGAAATAAGCTATATTTTCGAATATTGTTGTCAAAAACTAAATGAGTTTATCAAATAATAAATATTTTTTTCAATAAACATTAAGAAAGTTGATGTAATGAACGAATATTGGATTTACATGTAATTATCGTAGTGCATCCGTGATTAAAGCTACTGTTTCAGGAAGTGATTCGCGCTAAATCAGTGATTTACTTCATTACAGACGTACACTTTTGAAAGACTCGATGCAGGAAACTGTCTACCTCATTATCCAATGATTAAAATTAATCCCAAAGCAGATGTTTTCTAAATTCGCTGAGCATAAACCACGTCGTTGTTATTAATTTAGTTTTGTTTTGTCTCTGTTTATGTGCGTATATGCAAACATATATCTATCTTTATTAAATATTTCGCAGTGGAGTAATTTCCTTCACACGACATGTTCGTTTTATTTCATCATCAAACAAACCTGTTAATAATGTTTTAGTGCTCGAGTGCTCGTAAAGCAAGCACTGAGAAGGCTCGAAAGCACTCCGGCTTGAATTTGCAAATTCATTTACCTCCAACGAAAGAAATACATAGGAGAGAATGAGAGAGTTGCTGAACGAAGACACAGACGGAACGTGGATAAATCATTTATTTATTTAACTCGAGGAGAGAAATGATCAAGTATTCGTTTTTTTTTAATTTGATTGATAGTGAAATAAGTATCAACACTTAAACTTCGCGTTTATTGTTAATTGAAATTTGTTAGTTATTGAAATGGAACAATTATAAATAATAAAAAAAAGAAACAAAAATTAATAACCAAATAAATTTTGTTATATATAAAAAAAAAACAGTATTGAACGTGAAATACAATTTTCATTTTTTTCAACTTTGAACGCGAATTACAACCAAATGTATAAAACCACAGTAATGTACGAATATTCGCTACATTCCCAAAACATTCAGCTTTCATATGCATCTTTGGATCCTTCTAGTATATTATAGTTTCCGAGAAAATCACTAAAATGTGAAAAAACAGCATAATTTTTTTCATTTTTCAACTTTAGAACAACATTTATTTGCAAATTCATTTACCACCAATGAAAGAAATTCATAGGAGAGAATGAAAGAGTTGCTGAAAAGCGGCATTAATTTTTTCAGTTTTCAACTTTAGAACAACATTTATAGTCACATCAATGTATGAATAATCGCAACATTCCCCAAACATCCAGTTTTCATATGCATCTTTTGCATCCTTTTTATCTATTATAGTTTCCGAGAAAGTTACTAAAATTTGAAAACACTTTCTCAAGCGTTAATTTAAAAAATAATTTCAACTTTGAACGCTAATTACATGCCAAATTGGATGAAATCACAGTAATGAACAATCGCTACATTCCCAAAACAAAACTCTTCAATTATATATAATTGCAACGTAAAATTCAATTAAAAACAAAGAACAATAAACTTCGATTTTTAATTACTAAATTATTTAATAGATGGCGAACGTGAGTATTCAGTGACGCCATCTATCGTAAATTAACTCAATTTACATTACTGAATGAAAAAAACTAAAATGGAATTGCGATCCGATCGAGTAATCGTTTACAAACTAACCGGAGCTTATTTACATGATTGTCTTTGGCGATGATCATTTCTATTGAACGACTTCCGTTTAAATGTTAACCCTGAGATTTAAAAAACAACCATAAATAAATCAATACGATTTGCATATTATGCAATCGGAGATGTGTCACGAGTGCGACCAACCGGATGTCCGTTTGTTTGGGTAAACAATTTGTTTGGTTTTAAATTTACTTATTTTTTGTTTTCTTCTGTTGCATTTGTGTAGCAACGACCTTTTGGTCGGACCAAATATAAAACGCGTTTTGATTAATAACCGTCGGTCGGGTTGTGTTGTTCGGTTGGCTTCAAGAGCCGATTTGAAATGCAAATCCCGAACAAATATTGATTCATAACTTAATGGAAATATTTTCAGTCGTGGAAACGCAAAACGGTTTTGATTAATTGATGCAGTATGGGGGTTTCAGTAACATCCATACCGGTTCTCTATTTAATCATTAGTTTTCTTTCTGTTATTATTTGTTAAACGCTAGTGAAAGTAGTAGAAGAGAGAAGCAGAATAATGGATGATTATTTTGTCGTACAATATCTATTTACAATCTGCTCTATGTGAACGTACAGTAAATTAGTTCGCGCTTGACAATTAAGAGAATTTACGATGCTTCACCAGATTTAACTTACAGTTACAAGTTAATAAATATACGAAGTAGAAAATTGAAAATGCTACCTTCACGTTTTTAGTCTGATGAATGTATTAAGAAAATTCACTTTAAAAAATGTAATAATAATAAACCAAATATTTTTTTTGTGCTAAATGTTTCTTATTTATGCTGATATTATGTAAAAAAGAGTGAAAGAATGCTATAAATTTCTAATTATAAGTAAATTATACTTAACTAATAATCTAAACTTTGAATAATCAGAACAAATTAAAAATAAAGACAAAAATAATAAAAATGTTACTTAAAGTAACTATAACATTTAGTAAGTTTAAAATCGACGATATTAATTAAGTATTAGTTTTTTATATAGATTTAATTTGTAATTAATAAACTTCATTTTTTTCTTAAATAATCAGTAAAAATAAAAAATTCACTTGGTAAAGAAATGCAATAATATATTTTCTTAATTAGAGAACAGGTATTTCTTTGTTACTTTTTTAATTAAAAAATTAATTAATCAATTCTTGTTTTTTTTTTGTATTAATGAATATCTGGGTAATGAAGAAAATTTATATCGTGAAAAATCAAGTTTTATGAAAATCACTTTGATTTAATGGTGCATTCACACTATGCGTGACAAATAACATAAAAGTCTATGAAATTATATCAAGTATTATGTAGACAGTGTGCAAATTCAGGTAATTTAATGTCAACAAACTCCATAACCATTAGTAGTTAGTACACCTGAGAAAAATGATGTCTACAATTACGAACAGTTTAGTTTTACCATTAAGTTATTTATATTGAATATTTATGTTAGTCATAATTGTATATTGCAGGGGTGGCCAAACTGTGGCTCACGAGCCGCATGTGGCTCTTCAAGAGTTTTGTGCTTAGTTGAGCCACAACAAAACACAAATATTATATATATTTTATATTATGATTGAGATTTTTTAAAAATTATTATACCAAAAAGTTTAGGTGCGGCTCTTGCTGCAAAAAGTCTGGCCAAGTCTGGGTATATTGTATAAAAATACATTATTTTGTATATATTTCAATATTATCCTTATGAAACCTATGGTCGAATACAGTTTGAGCATGTTTTAGGTCAATTATAATTAGAAATGTTTGTCATATCGTATTTAGTATAAAATATTAAATTTCTTTAAAGCAAATGCTAAGTTTCATTTGCTACTGTTTTCTTTGTTAGAAATATATACTTTAGTATTTGTTACTTTTGATACTATTTTTGCTTTAATTGCAGACAAGATTTTCATAATAATGTTTAGATTTAAGAAAATCTGAAGAGTAAATTCGATCCAGTTTTAAAGTTTTTCTTTTTCATACAAATCTATGTTAATTAATAGCGTTTAGTATTGAGTAATTTATATAGTCTTTCTTATCATCAGTGAAAGCAGGCGATAGATTTCAAATAGTAAATTTGGTCTAACAATATAATTGATTGAACGTTATAAAATTCAACGTCAATCAAAGTTTTTGTAATATTTGTATTGAAGTACCTTCAAATACTTTTTTCTTTAAATCAGTAGAGAAAGTAAGATAATGGATGTGACTGTATATACTTTAGTATTTGTTACTTTCGATACTTTTTTTCTTAAATTATGGACAAGATTTTCATAATAATGTTTATGTTTAACAATATCTGAATAGTAAATAATACCATAAAACAAATTAAATTCGATTCTGTTTTAAAGTTTTTCTTTTTCATACAAATCTATGTTAATTAATAGCATTTGGTATTGAGTACTTTAAATAATCTTTCTTATCATCAGTGAAAGCAGACAAAAGATGTCAAATAGTAAATTTTTTCTAACAATTTGATTGATTGAAAGTTATAAAATTTAACTTTTGAAACGTCAATCAAAGTTTTTGTAATATTTCTTTTTAAGTACCTTCAAATGCTTTTCATCTTTAAATCAGTAGAGAAAGTAAAGTAATGATGGATGTGACTGTATATACTTTACTTTCGATACCTTTTTCTTAAATTATGGACAAGATTTTCATAATTAGGTTTAAGAATATCTGAATAGTAAATAATATCATAAAACCAACTAAATTAGATCCAGTTTTGAAGTTTTTCTTTTTCATACAAATCTATGTTAATTAATAGCATTTGGTATTGAGTACTTTATATAGTCTTTCTAATATTTAAATCATCTGTGAAAGCAGACAAAAGATGCCAAATAGTAAATTTGGTTTAACAATATTTAACTTTTGAATTATTTATTTTGAAGAATACTTTTTTTCTTTAAATCTGAAGATAATAAAAACATCTCAAATCTTAAATTGTGAATTATTTTATGAATTTTCTGTAAGTCAACTTTATATTTAAATCGTTAGTGAAAGTAGTGGCGAAATAAAGGATGATGATGATGTTTGCAAAAAAAAAAAATGTAAGAGTTTTCACATTTTCTATCGACACAATAAAATAATTATAAATTAATTGAGGCGAGCAGGCGGATCGTCGACGTGGTCGGTCGGCAAGTTCTATCATTAGCCTAGGTGAATGTGGTGTAAGAAATGCAATTACCGATGCTGAATTAAATGCAACATCGAGAAAGTCCTCGAGAATTATTAATAATTATTTATATGCGGATGGGCCCCGTTGTTGCTACGCTTATTATGCAGCATCCTTTGTACCTGAGTACGTTTCATTTACCTGTGTCGATTCGAATAATCACTCCATTCAAGAAGGCCACATACAGATTGCCTCGTTCTGATGCTGATGCTGCTGCTGCTTCATTGTGCTAACCGGATCCAAAGAGCATCATCTCTACAGAAAGCAAATCGCCATCCATCATCCATCCTCAAACAGTTAATAACGATATTTTCATACATACAGTTTACCTCCTCGACCCTTCTTCAATGCTAATGACGCACTCTAATTAAATCCGCATCTGTAATCCACATCAACATCTCAATCCACATACATTATCGACAGAATAATGCACTCGCAATTACAAATCCAGATCTCATCAAGATTACAATTTATTATTAATAATAACAAGAAAACCGCAGCTTCGCAGATTTTGAACGATAAATTACGTCCAATTAAACGGAGCCACGTTTCATAACTTATTGCCTTGTTATTAGCAATCAATTAAACATTTGCAATCTGTTTGCATCGCCAAAAGAGAACCGGTTGGATGGAATTCCTCGATCCACCCGAAAAGCGTACAATTTAAGAATATGAAATGATGCATCGTCGTTGAACGTGACTTTGTTTACTATTGCAATTGCAACTCGCGGCTTAATTAAAGCAGTAAAAGTCTCGCGTTGCACAATTATAACCGTAATTGAATCGCTAATTGCGATCTAATTATTGCGATTAAGCGGGAGATTTGAGCAATCCGACAATCACAATTGCATGCAACACGTACATGTGTGTCACATGGGCTGCTTCCGCCGCTTCCTGACCTCAAACTGCAATTCGCAATTACCACAAGAAAAATCCTAGTTTACAGTCATCGTAAAACAAGAGCGAATGTCGATGGTTTTGTAACGTCATTCCATCAGCTTTTACGTGGCTTTGGGATTTATTTCAAATATTTCTATGTTAGGTTCAAATAAATGATGCAACGCTTTGTAAATCACCACTTGCTTAATCAAACGTAATCGGCACATCTTTAAAAACAACTTACAGAATTCACCATAAGTAAATTTTATAAATTGAAAGAATTACACGTTTTTATTGGTATAACGTCAATGTTAAACTTAAACAAAATGTAACATTTTGCAATTAATAAAATCAATTTTAAACTGAAATGAAATTTCTTAACAATCTATGAATATTTTAACATTTTGGAAACATTGTAATTGATACGTGGGGTCTAACAAAAGTTCGCTTAGTTGGCATTAACACATTTGTTTCTGAAAAAGCAAAAGTTTTTTCTCTATTTGTTAAAGTCTAACGATATTTCATGTCAAATTTCAAGAAGATCGGTAAGAATAGATATGAGAAAATGCAAGATTAGTGATGTAAGGAAATCATTAACTACATTAGTTAACTGCATTAGTTAATGTTGAACTTGAAAAGCTCCAAAACTTAAGCTCTACCGACTTAAGAAATGTATATTGTTTTTTCCAGACAACTAAGCTAACTTTTGTTAGACACCACGTATAATCCAATGTATTTAAAATAAAAAGTAATGATTCATGTGTTTTTTTTTAATTTCGTAATTGTATGAAATTATTTGTGTAATTGAATAAACATTGCAACAAATATTGATATTATTCATAAACGTTTTTAATTCGAAAAATGAAAACACAATTTATTCATACTTACAATTCGCAAAATCTGAACTCTGAAAACGCTTGCACATATGATTAGAACTAATAATTCATAAAAACATTAGTAAATCATGAATTTGTTAATCAAAAATTCGAAACTTTCATAAGAAAAAAACCATGAAAGTGGTTTATGTTTGTTTTATAAATTTATTTATTCATTGATTCGCTCATTATTTATTTACACGTTTCGTTTTGTTTAGTTCTGTTGCATTATTATTTCGGTTTCGGAAATTGTAATTTACGAGTCTCCTCCTGAACAATAACTACTTTCCATTGTTGCGGCGCGCCGCGCGTTCTGATTGTGATTTATCCGAGTCTCGTTTTTCGCCGAAATAAATTTATTCAATGAGTCCCAACGACGTGCCCACATTCAGTTGAAAATCATTAAAATATTTATATGAATTGAAATAGGCTTATTTTATAAAACAAAACGATTCAATGATAATCCTTAAACCATTTGAATTGTTAAATTTTTAATACAAGTTAAGATTTTTCCATTTTATAAACTTTAACATTCAACTTATAGCCAGAGATGTTCACAGGTTGTGAATGAATAATAAAAGTTAAAAAAAAATAAAAATAAACTTTACATATTGTTAAATATTGTTAAACTTTGCTCCAAAAAACACGAAGTTGTCATTATTTATATTGAACTATAAATATCTGCAATACTAGGAGTAGAGAATTAAGGAAGTAGTAAACAAAAATAATTCAATCCAGTCATGCAAATATCTTCGAATTGACACAATTTCCTTTTAACTTAATATCAAGATCGCTAAAAGTAACAGGATTGTAGCATATTCCATTACATCGAAAGTACAGAGGAGATAGCTTAACAAATAGTGACCTAAATAATAGTGAGCAGCCCCACATTGCGACCTACTACCACCATTAAATAAAACACCAAAGGCTCCGATCCGATTAATCTTAAGAACAAACTGAAAAAAAAGTAATCATTTTGTTTGCATATTCAGTAACAAAAATCGACTCGTAACTAAAAGAATCACTCCAAGAGTAACGAGATAGTCTTAACAACAATAATAATAATAAATATGATTATGCTTTCACAATTTAATAACGATGATGGATTTAAAATAGAGTCATTAAGTTGGTGAACCGTGCAATAATCTCGTTGCGCTAAACACGATAATACTAATTACAGAGTAAAACCGTTTCATTTGAAATCAATCACAAACACGAGAAGTTTTACAAATCAATTAAAATAAACAACAACAAATTTAATTGCAAATTAAAATTAATTAATTAATTACAAAAATAATTTAATTGTATGTCTAAATTATTAAGACAATTAGGGTATATAATTAAGACGTATCATTAATATTGTTGTACAATGAAATTTGAAGCTAATTGTTTTGGGTAAATGTTGAATTCGTGTTTAGTAGCGAACATCTGCTTTGAAACAATGACAGGTAGTGCGATCTTCGCTGAGGGTCGGAAAAGGGTTGGGACTAATGTAGATAACTGGATTGAAATGGATGGATGGATGATGTAGGTCTTTTTTTGTTGTTGTTTGGTCGTTTCACGCGTATCCTGTCGTAGCTATAATCCGAGATAAGCAACTGAAAGTTCTTAAAACGTCCATCATTATTAAATCAAAATTGAGTCATTCATCATCTCGATAAAAAGGCCTTCTTCGCACGTCACGTCACGTCAAGATCGAAGACCTTTCAAGACCGCTTTTCGGGGTTTCTCGGTTCAATATCTCCCACGAAATTGAGATATAAATACAGTTGATATACAAATATAGTTTAAATTTAGAAAAATAACATATATTTCTTACTAATTTTCGACAGTCTGAATAGAATATTACAAAGAAAGAAGTAATTTATGGAAACTATGATATGAATATTTAACATTATCTAATATTGAAATGTTACAAAATTGGAAACCTAAAAACATTTAGATTTTTACAAAACTTTCTATGCTTTTAAGTAAAATCTTAGAATAATTAAAGGAATACAAACTGTTAATATATTAATTCATTATTTAAACTATTTTGTCATTACAAATGAGAAGATGTACGATCTCCACCGAAAACTAATATTTTCGTTGAAAATCAAACTTTATCACTTTGCGGACATGTGGCATATATATCCGCCCTATTCTTTACAAAAGATTTCCGTTTAAAATCTACTTAGCACTCTAGTAACTGAGATGTTTTAATCGATGGATCACCCTTTATCCCTTTGCGGACATGTGGCATTTATATCCGCCCTGTACTTTACAAAGGACACTTGCAAAATTGCATTTTAAGCGACTGTGGTAGCGCAGTCATCGAATCTTAGTTCAAATCGAGATTTTAGTTTAAAATCTACTTTACACTCCAATAACTGAGATGTTTTAATCTATGGATCAACCTTTATCCCTTTGCGGACATGTGGCATTTATATCCGCCCTATCCTTTACAAAACACTTGCAAAATTGCATTTTAAGCGACTCTTTTAAGCAGTCATCGAATCTTAGTTCAAATGGAGATTTTAGTTTAAAATCTACTTGACACTCCAATAACTGAGATGTTCCAATCCATAGATCAACCTTTATTCCTTTGCGGACATTTGGCATATATATCCGCCCTATCCTTTACAAAGGACACTTGCAAAATTGCATGTTAGGCAGTCAATCAAATCTTAGTTCTAATCGAGATTTTCGTTTAAAATCTACTTTACACTCCAATAATTGAGATGTTCTAATCCATAGATCAACCTTTATTCCTTTGCGGACATGTGGCATATATATCCGCCCTATCCTTTACAAAGGACACTTGCAAAATTGCATGTTAGGCAGTCAATAAAATCTTAGTTCTAATCGAGATTTTAGTTTAAAATCTACTTGACACTCTAATAACTGAAATGTTCTAATCCATAGATCAACCTTTATACCTTTGCGGAGTTGTGGCATATATATCCGCCCTATCCTTTACAAAGCCATCGAATCTTAGTTCTAATCGCAATTTTCGTTTAAAATCTACTGAGACTGAAATGACTGAGATCTTTTAATCCATGGATCAACCTTATCCCTTTACATCTTAGTTCTATCGTAAAAGAATCGTAAAAGTTTTAACGTTAGATCTGTAACTTGTATTACCGTAAAAAATCTCCGTTCGCAAAGGGTTAACAATTGATTAACACTTAATTACATTATGATCAACATCAAGCAAATTTCCTACCCATTTTTGTCAATTTTGTGATAATTTATCAAAATTAAAGTAAAAATATTTTAAAAAAAGTCATACATTTCCGTCCATGAAATTCTAATTAGGTATTTAGTAGTCTGGGTAACCCACATACAGCCCCTTGACATATACAAATTAATTGTAGAAGAGAAAAAAAACTCCGAGCATTCCTCTAATGAGAACACCCCGTATCTATGAGCCATATTACGTTCCGCTTCTTTTTTTTTCTTACCCTCTTCTCATTTATTTTACTATTTTTTTTTTCGTTCACGAACTGTGCATTTGATTGCTGCACAAACGAAGGGAATGCGGGCTTTAATTCCATTAAGCAGCGTGAAACAGAAAAAAATAAAGTAGGAAATTGAGGCGAGAGAGAGAGGAAAACGCGGAGAAATAAATAAAGCACACCAGGAAGTGCAGAAGGGCTGCTTTAATTATGCCGCTTTAATGAAGAACGTGACTCATGGTAATAAACGCGGCCAAGGTAAATCCGCCGCAAAACCCTAATCGAAGCCTCGGGATTACATCATGATGAACGCGACGGCGCCAAAACACACAATAAACAAAAAAAAGACACAAATCATGTGCGCATTTTTCTTTACTTATTTGTATTATAATTATATAAACGTCACGTTGCATCTTGTGGTACATTAACAATTCTCCGATTAAGAAAGTTAAGCAACGTGTTTAAAGGACCATTCAATCCAAATTCAAAATTATTCAATGAAATTCTTAAAAAAACCTCATTTCTTATTACCAATTAACAATGAAACCTGCTACAGTTTCTACAATTAGTTATAATAAAAAAAAATCAAATTAATTCGAAATATTTATAGTTTCTAAATTGAAATATTTATGTTAAAATTCTTTTAAAAAAAAGACAGTTATTGCTATTAGTAGGTAATTAGCAAGTAATAAGAAATGTCTTCAATATTTAGTACAAAAATGGAAAATGTTGGGAGATGTTAAAAGAAACAATCAAGAGGAAAGGAAATTCCCAATAAAATAGTTATATTTTTTTATTATGTAATTAAATTTTTCAATTGCTGAATTAATCAATTTGAGTTGCATCGTGTGGTATATTAATGATTCTCCGATTAATAAAGTTAAGCAACGTGTTTAAAGGAAATTATTTGAATGGTCCAAATTACCAAAGCAAAAATTATTCAATGAAATTCATAGAAAAACGTCATTTCTTATTACCAATTAAGAAGGAAACCTGCTAAAGTTTCTACAATTAGTTATAATAAAAAAAAATCAAATTAATTCGAAACATTTCTAATTTATAAATTGAAATATTTATGTTAAAATTCTTTTAAAAGAAAGACAATTAGTACAAAAAATAGTAAATTTCTTCAATATTTAGTACAAAAATGGAAAATTTTGGAAGATATTAAAAGAAATAATCAAAAAGAAAGGAAATTCCCAATAAAATCGTTATATTTTTTTATTATGTAATTAATTTTTTCAATTGCTGAAATAATCAATTTGAGTTAATTCAACGTCATTAAAATGATGAAAGAATGAAATGTTGGAAGTTGTTAAATCTACATATTAAATGATGTTAATTCTTTATTTTTGTCGTCAGCATTTTATGTGATGAGTCAGCACAATAATTTTCATTAATAAAAAAAACAACATAAATTAGTCTGAAAACCGCAGAGAATAATCAACAGTTTTACAAGAGTAAATTTACAATTATAATGAAAGTACAGTGTTTCATTTAATTTTCCACTTGCAATTAAATATATTTTATTACTTCATACATAGATTTTTTTCTTCTCAATTATTACCAAAGCAAATTTAGTTTTCTATTGTGTTCTTACATTCTTTATTAAAGCTTTAAATCTCACTGAATCAAAGTTATTGTAATGCATTTTGCTCCAATAATGTACAAACTATAATTAATTTCTGAAAACTATTAGTAACGTGTAATTTGGGAGACAGCAAGAAATTGAATAGACAATGGAAGAAAAAAAATGGTATTATTAAAGTATTACATCCGGAGGAAGATGGTAATTGTTCTGAGGGATAAGTGAAAACGAAACACAGAAGAGACGAACGGGTCTTTGTTGCGGAGGAATTGATGGGCGCGAAGAACCACGGTTTTAATACGTCGCCCGTTCGGTTTCAGGTTTATTTAACGATCCCGTCCGTCGTCCCCTTTTCAGAAAGAGAGAAGACTAACAGCGTTCCATTTAATGCCCTCTTCTTTACGCGTGAAAACAGGTTCGCAACATTTTACTAAAAACCCGATCTAAAACAGCGAACGAACCACACGGAGGAAGAAAGAGATGAGAAGGTGTCGTCTCCCCCGTTTTCACTGCTAATGCCATTCATTACATGATCCGCTTACGCAACGATCACGGACGGAATTCGATCAATGGGCGAAACGAGTACGAGAGTTTTAAGAACAAGAGCAAAAGTTTAAAATATAAGAAAAGAAAACCACTTTCACCTTGGCATGGCCAAAGGGCAATGAAGGCGCGCCTAATTGAAACGAGAAGTCCACGACGAGCGACGGACGAATCAACACAAAAGCAAAGGAAGCCCTCCGATTTTCGCTCTGCTTTTTATTTCTTCTCCTCCTTTGTTTCCTTCGTCAGACTTAGCCAAAGCGATTAATTTTATCGCGCCGCCTGAGTTATGACCATCCACTTCTTTCTGTTGGATCTGATACATACACACACTCACAACTCTATATATATATATAAACATATAAATACATATAAAGAAAGCGCCTTTTTTTCTTCTCTTCCTTTTTCCTTCTTACAAGCCTTATTCAGCCGCCAACGAGCAGAACATATTTTATTTGCCCACACAAACTGCAAATCACACTAATATTTAATATATTCCGCAATAAATACTGGGAAAAGCAAACGAGTCCCAAAGCTTATGTTAACCGCAAAGTATATGAATCGGTATTCTATAGAATACCTAAAACCATTAAGTCCAATATAGAGACAATAGTTTTATCTTTAAATTCAATCACCTAATTTATCTAGTAATTAAATAAGACGTGCCAGATTTCAATCATTAATTAACAGCAATTATGTCGAAAAATGTACAACTTCAATTAATCTGCAAAATTAATACTTTTAAGTTCTTTCTTTTTGTAAATAAATTTGGTAAATCTAGATTTTGAAAAAATAATATAGTTTAAATGAAAAAAATCTATACAAAACTGTAACTTTTACTACTGCATTGTTGAGAGATCGATCCGAAGAGGTTGACAACTTCAGGAAGAAGCGGGAACACAAAAGGAGAAACGTAGAAAGAAAAGTGATTTCCGAAGCACTTAGATTCAATTAAACCCTCCGTTCGAGCAGAACGTAATTTGGTTAATTGGAAAATTACGTTTATTGATCAACTTGAGTTTCCTAAATTGAAGAGTTTACTTTTATTGTTAAGTCTTACAATTCAATAGCATAATCAAATTCGGTCTATTATACTTTTCTCTATTATCTAAAAAGTCTTTAAAAAGTTATATCAAAATATATTTAGATGTTAAATATATAAACTTAACTTATTGCAATATGTAATAACTAAGAATATATCAAATTTAATACACATTACTAAAAAAATCTAAGACAAAACGAACAAAATTCACTTAAATTGTAAAATTTCGTTTATTGATCAATTCGTAAATTGTAAACACTTTATTTATTGTGAAGATTTCAATTGTGAAATGTAAGAAACAAGAAAATAAACATAATTCAAGAATTTAAAACTAAAGACAAAATCGACGTTTTATTTCTTTTATTGTGAATGTTTCAATTTAGTAGTGTAATTAAATTTTGTTCTCTGACACTTTTGTACTCTGTACGACTCGCATATGGTTTAGAAATTACAGTAGTCTGCTGGCATTTAGTTTAACAAGGCTTAATGTATAAACCGGATATTTATATCGGTATCCAAAGAATTCGATTAACCGTGAATTCTTTAGCCTTAGTTATATAACGTTCTTAGCCTACATTTCAATAATCTATGAGGTCACTTTTAATATCGCATAAAGGTTTCTTTCCTTACGTG
Organism: Nicrophorus vespilloides; assembly: GCF_001412225.1. NCBI lineage: Eukaryota > Metazoa > Arthropoda > Insecta > Coleoptera > Silphidae > Nicrophorus > Nicrophorus vespilloides. The sequence goes on from NW_017097667.1 coordinate 58,472, forward strand.
TACACATGATCTATGCCAATTGATTAATTAATTTAGTTAATTTCTAATTATTTTTACGAAGTCATTGAAATTTCTTACTTTAAGTAACTAAATTGTATTTGTTCATAAGTTCAAAAAGATATCACTTTTTTGGGAATAACAAATAGCGAAATTAACGGATTGAAGACAATCACGTCTAAATAATAGAATTTAGGTCAATTTATGAAGTTTCAAATAGTTTTATGTCAATTTAAAGTTAAAAAAAAATGAAGTGAACTTTAATTTGAACTATTTTATTATAAGTTCAATCAATTTTATAAAGAATTGTAAAGGTTGTAGGATTTTCTCAATTTTGTATAACAAATCAACTAAAAACTATAAAAAAACTGGCTATTCGCTATTAGATTTATTAAGAGAGGACGTCGAAATTAAGAACCGTTCCATTTGAAATGTGAAATTTATGCAAATCGCTTTCGCACGGACGACGAACAGTTAAAAAAAAATAGATGAATTATAGAAGAATTCTAGCATTGCTGAGTAAACGAGTGGATTTCGTAATGGTGCAATATACCCATTGTGCATAAACAAAACAGAATAAAAATGTAATTTTAATGGGCAATGCGGAGACCCCCGAAGAGTAGCTTATGGAAATGCAAAGCCATTGTTCTCACGAACTGTGCAATTTATTGGCGAATTTTAATTGCAAATACAAAAAAAAACAATATATGAGGAATTCATTAAGAACTGGTGTTTTCCAGGCGCGATATTTAAGTATTAATAAAAGCAGCTTTAATTAAGACGCATTTGAAGTGCGGATGTAAATTTGTGGTAATAAACGTTAATTGATTTGGAGCGATTTTCTTCTTAAATTACGCGGATGAATAATGAAACTCGTTACATAATTCATTATGAGCTAAGTAATGCGATCCATTCAGGATCGAAATAATGGGATTAAAAACAAGTTTACGCTTATCATCTGCAGCTTCTTTTGATACTCGTTACATTATTACGTGCATTCGACGTACACGAATCGTAATTATGATTCGCACTTGGCGTTGTTTGTTGGACGCTGATTTCGCACCCTTGGATATCATTGCATGCGAGTAATAACAAGTCTTAACATAAGGTAGAAAGTGAGCAGGTGATAGATAACTTTAAGTACGACTCCCACATGTAAAATTGGTAAAAGAAAGAGTTTCAGTATATTTCTCAAATTAATTAATTTCTTCAAATATTGATGTATTTCTTGACAAGTACGTAAGGAATATGAAATATTAATTATGGGCGTTAAAGCTGAGTATATTGGGAATAAAAACTGTGTAGCTTTCGATGTTTGGCTGTAATTTGTAGTCAAAAATGTACTAACGTAAATTGTATCATTGAAAAAAAAACAATGTCTTCACATTTTAGTAAATTACTCGAAATGTATAAAAGTTAGATTCAGATATTTAGATGGAAATTAAAGCTGAATATGTGAGGTATAAAAAGTATTTGGTGTTGCAATTGTATTTTTCGATGTTTGGCTGTAATTTGCAGTCAGAAATGTACAAACGTAAATTTTATCATTGAAAAAACAATGCCTTCACATTTTAGTAAATTACTCGAAATGTATAAAAGATAGATTTAGATATTTAGAAGGAAATTAAAGTTGAATATATGAGGTATAATAAGTATTTGATGTTGTAATTGTATCTTTCGATGTTTGGCTGTAATTTGCAGTAAAAAA
>NW_017097667.1:60201-61070 GCF_001412225.1 Nicrophorus vespilloides
TTTGCAGTCAAAATGTACTAACGTAAATTTTATCATTGAAAAAACAATGTCTTCACATTTTAGTAAATTACTCGAAATGTAAAAAGATAGATTAGATATTTAGATGGAAATTAAAGCTGAATATGTGAGGTATAAAAAGCATTTGGTGTTGCAATTGTATCTTTCGATGTTTGGCTGTAATTTGCAGTCAGAAATGTACTAACGTAAATTTTATCATTGAAAAAACAATGTCTTCACATTTTAGTAAATTACTCGAAATGTATAAAAGATAGATTTAGATATTTAGATGGAAATTAAAGCTGAATATATGAGGTATAAGAAGTGTTTGGTTTTGCAATTGTATCTTTCGATGTTTGGCTGTAATTTGCAGTCAGAAATGTACTAACGTAAATTGTATCATTGAAAAAAACAATGTCTTCACATTTTAGTAAATTACTCGAAATGTATAAAAGATAGATTCAGATATTTAGATGGAAATTAAAGCTGAATATATGAGGTATAAGAAGTGTTTGGTTTTGCAATTGTATCTTTCGATGTTTGGCTGTAATTTGCAGTCAGAAATGTACTAACGTAAATTTTATCATTGAAAAAACAATGTCTTCACATTTTAGTAAATTACTCGAAATATATAAAAGATAGATTTAGATATTTAGATGGAAATTAAAGCTGAATATATGAGGTATAAGAAGTGTTTGGTTTTGCAATTGTATCTTTCGATGTTTGGCTGTAATTTGCAGCCAGAAATGTACTAACGTAAATTTTATCATTGAAAAAATAATGTCTTCACATTTTAGTAAATTACTGTAAATGTATAAAAGATAGATTCAGATATTTAGATGGAAATTAAAGCTGAATATATGAGGTATAAG
>NW_017097668.1:0-19817 GCF_001412225.1 Nicrophorus vespilloides
TTAATGACTTACATAAATAAACATGTATAAAATAATAAGGGCTAACATAATATAAACAATAACGGTTATACATAACACATTCTTACCGATCTTCTTGAAATTTGTTATGAATTATCATTAGACTTTAGCAAATTGAGAAACAACTTTTGTTTTTTTCAGAAACAAACGTATTAACCCAATTAAGCGAACTTTTCTTAAAATTACCAGCATTATTCAAGAGACAACCGGTACTTTTATTTCGCATCTCGGTACCTGCTATTCTTTCTATTTTTTTTTTTCCGGTTCCGCTTTTGTTCGCACTCGAAACGAAGCACAAAGACTTTTCCATTTCGCGCCAGAGGGCGTGACACTGCGAACGAATAAACGGGTGGTGGCGGAGGAGAATGAAGGGGTGGAGGCGGCGGCTGCAGCGAATGCAGGCTGGATTTAAATGCACAACAGATAAATATGATTTTAATTAAAACATATTTCCCGTGAAACCTCTATGTGTATCTGGGATATGTACGCTATTTATTAAACTGAATGCCCTTTTAAATGAAATGCACGTTCAATTTTCGGCCGATCCATTTTTCACGAGCCGAAACCACCCCCTCCCCACCCCCAAACGACCACCGCAAAACCAACCCCTAAACCCACGCGCGTACACCACACAAAACAGCGATAAACGTCGAAAAAGTGCGATTTAAAAATTTAAAATCAAATTATTCTCGTTGTTCGGCCAAAACGAATCAAACATCAACAGTCACCCTTCCATCAAAAACAACAACAACAAAATAGATACAACAAATAGCAACTATTGATACCAAATCCACATTAATTATATGTTGAACTTTTTCAATGAAACAATCAAATAGATATACTTAATAGTAACTGAACACATTTTATTGTCTAATATTTTGCACACCTATAATTATTATATCACTAAAGGTTACTTTGTAAATTTTCATGCTTACAATTTTTTTATTAGTGAAATTTAGTTAGTTTTTGTTAAAAAAAAATGATTTGAATATTTTTCATTAGTTTTTTTTTTGTATCTTTATAAGTGCAACTTTGGGCAAGTATAAAATTTGATAAACTCGTAATGTTTTTTTTTTTTTTTAAATATGTGTAAAATATTTGAATTGAGTCAATTAATTATATAAAATTTTATCAATAGTTTTATTTATAATTATAATTAAATTATCTAAAAATGTGTAAATTATCATATATTTTTTTTTTAATTTAGACAGTAATCTATTAAATACAAAAGTAATCTAGAATAAACCTATATTAATTGTAGTAAAACTGTTCGCAGAGTTAGTTTAGTTGTGTCACCCATTAAAATTGCTTAACTTTTGTATGTTGCCAGACATCATGTATACATCCATTATATAAAATGAAAAAATATCAATAAATTTACATATTTTTTGGATATTATTACTGTTTATAAAAGTAACATAAAGTATCAAATTATATCATGAATTGAAAAATATTTAACACTAATATTGTAATAAAAAAGAACATCGAAAGTTTAAAATTGTCATAAAAGAAGTGTTACTATTTTGATTAGCTGTCATTTTGAATTTATTGAGGTTATGTTACTTTTTAATAGAAAATCATGTAATGTAAAGTATATAATTATATCATGAAATGAAAAATATTCAACACTAATATTGTAATAAAAAAAAAAACATCGAAAGATTAAAATTGTCAGAAAAGAAGTGTTAGTTGTGTCACTCATTAAAATTGCTTAACTTTTGTATGTTGCCAGACATCATGTATACATCCATTATATAAAAAGAAAAAAATATCAATAAATTTACATATTTTTTTGGATATTATTACTGTTTATAAAAGTAATTTAAATTAATTTTGAATAGTCAATAAATAATTTAACTGTGTTTACGCAGTTGTTTTTCGCCCGAAATCTTTCACCGATTTGTAGCCCTGGTGAAGGCAAAAATTGACGAAGATCCAAGAATAATACAGGAAATGGTAGGTGATGAACTGGGTTTGAATGTCATAGCTGTGTCGAGAATATCAAGTCATCAATTGGTCATTCATTTATGCAGTTATTGTCGAACTTGAGAAGCTCCGATTTTGAGGAATGTTTTGAAAGAAATGTATTAAAACAAATGTAAATTATGCTGAGAAATTACAAAAGGATGAAAATTATATATATTAAAATAATTTTTTTTTCCAGCCAACTAAGAGAACTTTTGTTAAATATACGTGTAGGAGGGAGGGAGGGTGGTGGTTTCTGGACGTGGGGTGGCGGCTTTCACCGGAATTTGTTTTTCCTCGCGTTCGCCGTCGCCCCTGTTGAATGGGGCCGCAACTAAATGGGTAATCACGGCAGCCACTCCAGGTGAATGCGATCATTTCAAGATACGTTTTACACACCCTCTTTTCACACACTCGCATTCACACACACGAAAATAAATAGAGAGAAAAAAATCGTAGAGGGATGAACTGTGTGTGTGTGTGTATGTAATGTGTTCCAAAACCGACCTCCCCCCCGAGTGACGTGACACACCGGAACAGATAAATAATATAGGATCTTTTCAAAGATGATCTCTTTCTCTCCCCCACGTTTCGCTTCAATACACAGTATGCACCCGAGGATCATGTAGCTTTGCATTTTAATCGACGCACTAATTACAAACACACTTTTCTTTTTTATATACATATGCTATACTGAATACAGAGTGTAAGCTTCAACCATAATCGCTGCTGCTACCACTACCTAAATTATTTTCTTTCCTTTCAAAGGGAAAACAAAATTTTACACATTCTACATTCAAAATATTTTTGAATTTATCAACAAAACCAACAAAAAAAATTACTAAAACATTAATAAATAATTAAGAAATTTTTAATTTTATTTTACATTAATAATTATTTTTTACTGAAATTGTACAATGTTGAAACTTCATATAATGTAATAAAAGAAACGTTACCATTTTCTAATATACACAGATTATAAGATGAGAAAAGTCAATTTTTAAAATAACAACTAACTTCGGGAGTCGAAAACAATATATATTTTTATTATAAATAACTTTAGTCATGGTTTGTCATTAAAGAAGAGTTACTATTTTGATTAGCTGTCATTTTGAATTTGATGAGGTTATGTTAATTTTAATTAGAAAATCATGTAACATAAAGTATCAAATTATATCATGAATTGAAAAATATTTAACACTAATATTGTAATAAAAAAGAACATCGAAAGATTAAATTTCTCATATAAGAAGTGTTACTATTTTGATTAGCTGTCATTTTGAATTTGTTGAGGTTATGTTAATTTTAATTAGAAAATCATGTAACATAGGGTATCAAATTATATCATGAAATGAAAAATATTTAACACTAATATTGTAATAAAAAAGAACATCGAAAGATTAAAATTGTCATAAAAGAAGTGTTACTATTTTGATTAGCTGTCATTTTGAATTTGTTGAGGTTATGTTAATTTTTATTAGAAAATCATGTAATGTAAAGTATAAAATTATATCATGAAATGAAAAATATTCAACACTAATATTGTAATAAAAAAAAACATCGAAAGATTAAAATTGTCAGAAAAGAAGTGTTACTATTATGATTAGCTGTCATTTTGAATTTATTGAGGTTATGTTCATTTTTATTAGAAAATCATGTAATGTAAACTATAAAATATAATTATCATGAAATGAAAAATATTCAACACTAATATTTTAATAAAAAAAAAACAACAAAAGTTTAAAATTGTCATAAAAGAAGTGTTACTATTTTGATTACCTGACATTATTTATATGTTAAGCTTATATTCATTTTTATTGAAAAAAATCATATAATGTAACCTATAAAATTATATGATAAAATTTAAAATCATTCAAAACTAATATTGAAAAAACAACTGAAAATTGAAAATATCAGTATTACTAAATATGGTTTTCTAAAATTGTTCTTTTCTGACAATTTTACTATTATGATTAGCTGTCATTTTTAATTTATTGAGGTTATGTTCATTTTTATTAGAAAATCATGTAATGTAAAGTTTAAAGTAAATCATAAAATTTAAAATCATTCAAAACATTAAAAAAAACAACTAAAGATTGAAATTATTATTATTATTATTAAATATGGTTTTCTAAAATTGTCAAAAAAGAAGTGTTACTATTATGACTAGCTGTCATTTTGAATTTATTGAGGTTATGTTAATTTTTATTAGAAAATCATGTAATGTAAAGTTTAAAGTAAATCATAACATTTAAAATCATTCAAAACATTAAAAAAAACAACTAAAGATTGAAATTATTATTAAATATGGTTTTCTAAAATTGTCAGAAAAGAAGTGTTACTATTATGACTAGCTGTCATTTTGAATTTATTGAGGTTATGTTAATTTTTATTAGAAAATCATGTAATGTAAAGTATAGAATTATATCATGAAATGAAAAATATTCAACACTAATATTTTAATAAAAAAAACAACGAAAGATTAAAATTGTCATAAAAGAAGTGTTACCATTTTGATTGTAAAAAAATCAATTAGTGCTGATTATGAAATTATATTCTAATTGAATCATCCATAATTAATAAATTGTTATATAATTTTATTAATAATATGATGAAGCTAAACCGTATTTTTTACACTGAGAAAGCAACGAAATTGAGCATGATGTAACGTTAGTTTTTCTTTCATTTTATTTGGTGGATGTTTGTTAGAAGAGTTTGCGGTTTCTGTTTGCGCTTGTATCCGCTTGAATCCCTTTAAGGACGAGAAACTGGTGGGAAGTTAATAATAAATTTCTCAACGGCGAGCGAAACCTTTCTGCGCTCTTCGTTTTTCGGTGTACGTTTCATTAAGGGCCCCGGGACTATAATAATGACTGCCCGTATATCTTCGGGCGTTAACGAATATTTCAGTTATTGTATTTAAATATTATTTATGGGGCACGGGGGTTGCAGAACCGCGATTTTAATTAGAAATGGTCCCCGTGTTCCGGAACGTCCAAACGCCGCCGCAACTCTCCCTCGACCCTTTAATACATATACACACACACACTTCTCTGTATTTCTCTCATACACACATACACACACACACATCCTCGTTAACAGGAAACTGTAGACTATAAACTTTACGCGACATCTTCTACACCGCAAAACTTTTCAGCTTTTAGCACAACATTTTTCACTGCTAATGAAAGTTAATCATACTCGTGTTATTCCACATGACTCACGAATAGAAACTTTTCGAATAAGAACTATACTTTACATAATTAATATTAACATACTTCATTTATTAACACTAATTGTTATTATATAAATAATGTAATCAAAACTATTACGAAAATTTATAGATTTGGCCCAATAAAAATTTGTAAATTTTAAACTTTTCTTTCTTAAATAACTAAATTTGTTGAATTTATTGAAGATATATATTGTTAAGCATTGTTATTGGTAAGTTTATTATATTAATAATGTAATCAAAACTATTACAAAAATTTCTAGATTTGGTCCAATAAAAATTTGTAAATTTTAAACTTTTCTTTCTTGAATAACTAAATTTGTTGAATTTATTGAAGAGATATATTGTTAAGCATTGTTATTGGTAAGTTTCAATTGTATTTCAAAGGGAAATACTGAATCTTAGAAAGGTAAAAACACAGAAGTAAAGGTGGAAAAGGAATGAGTTTGCAGCTGTATTTGTTATAATTTCAAAGTGAATGCAATTAACAACTTCTTACACTAATTGTTATTATATTAAGAATGTAATCAAAACTATTACGAAGATTTCTAGATTTGACACAATAAAAACTTGTAAATAAAATACTTTTCCTTCTTCAATAACTAAATTTGTTGAATTTATTGAAGAGATATACTGTTAAGCATTGTTATTGGTAAATTTCAGTTGAATTTCAAAGGGAAATACTGAATTTTAGATAGATAAAAATAGAGAAATAAAGATGGAAAAGGAATGAGTTTGCAGCTGTATTTGTTATCAAAACTATTACGAAGATTTCTAGATTTGGCTCAATAAAAATTTGTAAATTTTAAACTTTTCTTTCTTGAATAACTAAATTTGTTGAATTTATTGAAGAGATACATTGTTAAACATTGTTATTGGTAAGTTTCAGTTGTATTTCAAAGGGAAATACTGAATCTTAGAAAGATAAAAACAGAGAAATAAGGTGGAAAAGGAATGAGTTTGCAGCTGTATTTGTTATAATTTCAAAGTGAATGCAATTCGTTGGACAATTAACAACTTCTTACACTAATTGTTATTATATTAAGAATGTAATCAAAACTATTACGAAAATTTCTAGATTTGGCTCAATAAAAAATTGTAAATTTTAAACTTTTCTTTCTTTAATAACTAAATTTGTTGAATTTATTGAAGAGATATATTGTTAAGCATTATTATTGGTAAGTTTCAGTTGTATTTCAAAGGGAAATACTGAATCTTAGATAGATAAAAACAGAGAAATAAAAGTGGAAAAGGAATGAGTTTGTAGCTGTATTTGTTATAATTTCAAAGTGAATGCAATTCGTTGGACAATTAACAACTTCTTGCACTAATTGTTATTATATTAAGAATGTAATCAAAACTATTACGAAAATTTATAGATTTGGCTCAATAAAAATTTGTAAATTTTAAACTTTTCTTTCTTTAATAAATAAATTTGTTGAATTTATTGAAGAGATATATTGTTAAGCATTGTTATTGGTAAGTTTCAGATCTATTTCAAAGGGAAATACTGAATCTTAGAAAGGTAAAAACAGAGAAATATATGTAGAAAAGGAATGAGTTTGCAGCTGTATTTGTTATAATTTCAAAGTGAATGCAATTCGTTGGAGGCGGCGTAGGACGACGTGGGGGTGGTGGCAGGGGGTGGTTGCGCTCGACGTGCTCGCATTACTCGCGCGACGCTCTCCGAATCGGTTAGTAATTTGATTAATTCCGTCCGTGCACAAAAGTGTTAAACCGGTAACTCACTTTGGCCGCCGCCGCCACGTCGATAATTACTTTAATTGCACCGCAGCCACTGGATATATGCATTCGATGGAAACACCAGAATATTCCGAACACATTCAACAACATTTTCCAACAGTTTTCAAACACGTTTTCCAACAAGACACATAAAAAACAACAACAACAAACAAGTACAAAAGTAACAGAAAAATTGTTGTTTTTAACATTGAATTTAACATCAATCTTTTAGTCAACAATAAAAAGTGTAATAATAAAACGAAAAATTGTTATAATGTTCTCAAATACTTGAATTATACAGTGAATAAATGTATGAAAACAACAATTATTAATCGGTTGTAGTTTATTTAAGAAAATATATGAGATTAATCAACGGAGCAATAGAAATATTTGCTGAGAAATTCGACGTGGCAGAAAAGAAACTAGAGAAATGATCGTCTCACGCGAAAACTCCATCTTTCCATGTTTTTTTTCTTTCTTAACTGCACGTTTCATTACACTTTTCTCTTATTTCCTCACACTTTTTTCGGTTACTTCTTTTCAGTCTTTCAGTTTATTTGCCGCCGAATGTTGAGAATGAAAAAAAAGATAGCAAGTGTTGAGCGGTTTCTATGGACTTATCCACTATAAAAACATAGGATTAAGTAACATATTATTATTATTTTCGGGATCTTATTTGATTACATTCCCGGCATTCTTATCTATGATGAATCGCGCTCCAATATTAGTTTTAGCCGTGGGGTTTTGCGAAAACGGAGAACGTATTTCATCAGCGGCGACGTTTCGTGCCAGAACATTCCGGATAAAAACCTCAACCTCGTACACGTCCAACAACCGCCACCACAACCCTCTTTCCAATCCATCCGAAACCGGACGCAACGCAATTCTTGATTGATTCAATCACTTAACAATTTCATCGTTAATTAAATCATTTTCATTTAATTATCACAATCACAACTTTGATTAATTAATTAATTTAAGTAAATCAAAATAGTTAAAATAGAAAATTTGGATTATTTAAGCTAAATTTGCAGTGTAAATTACAGCAAAGTTAGAATAAATGTTGATATTTGGTTTGATTAAATTCGTAATTTGTTATTTTACTTTGGCTCCAATTAACGGACGGGGCGAGATAATTTCGCGGTGTTTGTTTCACATAAATACGAGAAGTTTCAATTAAAACTTGAACTGTCGCCACCCTCCAAACGCCGCCTCCATTTCACAGGTAGAAATGAGGGATGCGTCGTTCGGAAAAAAAGGAAAACAAGCAGAGTTTTTCTTGAAGGGATAAGGACTTTTTGGGTGGAAAAGAGAGATCGAGGAGAAGAGGCCAGAAATGTGGAACAATTTAAAAACTTTTATGATTGTTTGAGTTTGAAGTGTTCGAGACGTGTTCCTTCAAGTTTGGCGCCGCCGCCACCCCCGCATTTTTTTTTTCTGTTTAGCCTCCCGTTTCTTACGAGTTGTTAGTATAACTTTGAGTTTCCCATCTTTACGAATCGGAAGATTATGTTTATTTTCCTGCCATTACACCGGGCCCTAATTAAGGGTTCAGAATAAAGAAAAACAAAAAAAAGGGGAGTGAAAAATTGAGTGAAAGAAAAAACCGAAGCCGAATTTCTCGCAGCCGATTGAAACGACTTTTATTTTTGTTCGCATCTCGTATTTATTTAATTTTATTATTTTTTTTTTTTTGTTAAAAGGGTTGAAAGTGAAACGACGGAGTTCTCCAGTTCGGATTTTTGTTAACAAGTAAACAAGAACGTTTTACTTAATAATTAAATTCATAATTTTGATGGAACTTTTCAGAGAGAGAAATAAAAAAAATAACATTTATCAATAACAATTTAAACTTTTAATTTTATACAATTTCATTAAAATTGAACATATTATAGAACTAACGTTTTTCTAGAACGATTTATACAATTTTAAATATTGGGCGAAGTTAAAAGTTTTGAGCCTTTTTCATTAGATAGCTTTAGTGAGTCATATTTCACGATGTAATCGCCAAGGCCAGATTCCTCCACTATGAGTTTCTTGATGGTAAAAAAACTGGCCTCAAGAAACGCTTGTGAAAATGAGCTGGTCAATTTTTTTTTATCAATAGACACGAGGATTGCTTCAATAGCAAAATTATGAAATTGCCCTCAAAATGAACAAAAGTTATCGAACAAAACAGAGTAAATTTGATCTAAATCCGAAAACTCTAACTTTGTTAATTTCATCGTAGAAATAAAGAGAAAAATAGGCTTAGAACTTTTTACTTCACCCAATATTTTGTTTTGAAATTTCTCTTGTTCTAATTTTTATGAATTTACAGTAAATATTCTGATTCTTATTGTAATTCATTATTTTTCTATAGATTGAAGAAATTAGAAGAAAATTAATAGTTACATATGAATAAATACAGTAAAATCACTTTATTCGTTGATAATTATCATTATTTTGTTCTAATTCAATATTTTAATTGCTAATTAAAGATGATTTCAAAATTCTATAAAGATATGAAGAATATTATATTATGAAATTTGTAAATAAATATTTAAGTATTTCTAAATCATTTTTATATACAAATGAAAAAAGGAAGATTTACATAATATATTTATTATGATTCATAAAAAGAAAACAAACTTAATAATTAAATTCATAATTTTGATGGAACTTTTCAGAGAGAAATAAAAAAACAACATTTAAACTTTAAATTTTATACAATTTCATTAAAATTAAACATATTATTATTTTTACTTCACCCAATATTTTGTTTTGAAATTTCTCTTGTAATTTTTATAAATTTACAGTAAATATTCGAATCTGGAAAAGATAATAGATAATGACTGATTCTTATTGCAATTCGTTATTTTTCTAAAGATTGAAGAAATTAGAAGAAAATTAATAGTTACATATGAATTAATACAGTAAAATTACTTTATTCGTTGATAATTATCGCTATTTTCTTCTAATTCGATATTTTAATTGCAAATTAAAGATGATTTCAAAATTCAATAGAGATATGAAAAATATTATATTATGAAATCATTTGTAAACAAATATTTAAGTATTTCTAAATCATTTTTATATACAAATATAAATGAAAAAAGAAGATTTACATAATTTTCTTTTACTTTTAAACTTTAATTATTAAATTAAAATGAAAAGTTTTAAAGAAATTTAGAAGTTAAACTAGAAAATAAATACTAATAACATATTAATAACAACAACATTTATTATTATTATAAAATGAAATTCTAATGTCAATAATTTAATTTTGAAAATAATGTATGATACAAAAATGATGATTAATGTTTAATGTAGGTATGTATAAAACCATATCTTCTACAAATTAACCATCGAATTACAAGTATTGCATTGGCTGTAGTAATGTTTTGTACGTTGGGACAATTGTTGTGTTGATTTACGAGGGGTTGGAGGATGTGGCGTGCGCGTTTCGGGTAAAATTGGGCGTAATGTGGGCGAAAGTGAACGTAATAAGCTCGCAGCTTTTACCGAACGGCGTATTTATGGAATCCATTACTGCTAACAAAGTAACAATATTTAGATAATTTATGGACGTCGAGGAGGGAACAGCGTTTCAGGGGCGCTGCTCCACCACCAAAAATTATTATGATATAGGCGCACTTAAAGTGCATGTGATATAAATTTACATGGGTACAAACGAGATTTATGGACTCGACGGTCAAATTACATCCCCCCGAAAATGCATCATTGTGTGAAGGAAACCCAACCGACCCTCAAATACCAACAACAAAACAATGTTATATTACACAATTTCAAGCACTAAAAAAGACAATTTGTAAAAAACTTGAATCAGTTTTACTAACAATCATAAATTTATTATTTTCCTTAGAAAATTCTTTTCGGTTTGTTTACTCCATGATTTTAGAATAAATTGTGCGAAAGAGAAAACAAGATAATTTTATTAACTTAGAATCAGTGCTTTTGAATCAAAGTTTACTTGATTCTGTATAATTTACATCAGAATTTTATATTTTAGACAATTATTTTTTTTTGTTCATCAACAAATAAACATTGATTTACAATTGTATCAAATTATAGAATTAGTTTAGAAGTAAACAATATTATATAAAATTACAATAAATGTGAATTGTAAACTGTTTTTTTTATGAAACTTTTATATCTATGACAGAAATAAACTAATTTATAAAGAACATTTACAATTAAGACTAAAAATAGTAAAAAGATATTATTAAATTATTACATTTTTTGTAAAATTAATTACAATATATTAATTAAAGTAAATATAATTTGCCAATGTAACAAACTTAGCTATTTACATCAGGATTTTATACTTTAGACAATTTATTTTTTTTGTTCATCAGCAAATAAACATTGATTTACAATTGTATCAAATTTCGAAATTCAAATCTAATTATTTCGAATTATAGAATTAGTTTAAAAGTAAACAATATTATTAAAAAAAATACAAAATTACAATAAATGTGAATTGTAAACTGTTTTTTTTATGAAACTTTTTTATCTATGATAGAAATAAACTAATTTATAAAGAACATTTACAATTAAGACTAATTATAGTAAAATGATATTATTATGATTATTACTTTTTTTGTAAGATTAATTACGTTACATTACTTAAATTAAATATAATTTGCCAATGTAAGAAACTTAGATAAATTTTATTTGAATAATTCAAGAAATAAATAAATTCGAATAGGATAATTGTAATTTACTTTTCTTTTACACTCAAATCAACTATATTATCAATCAATATTGTAAAATAATTCTGCATAGATTCGTTTTCATTACTTCGTTTTCTACTTTCCAGAGTACAGATATATACATTTTGTGCGTCGTTTTTGCGCATCGAAACCGCAAGCATTTTCACAATTTTCATGATGGTAAAAAACTGTCCTCAAGAGAGGCTTGTGAAAATGAGCTGGTCAAGTTTTTTTTATCAATAGACACGAGGATTGCTTCAATAGCAAAATTATGAAATTGCCCTCAAAATGAACAAAAGTTATAGAACAAAACAGATCAAATTTGATCTAAATCCGAAAACTCTAACTTCGTTAATTTCGTCGTCGAAATAAAGAGAAAAGAACTTTTTACTTTACCCAATATTTTGTTTTGAAATTTCTGTTGTTGTAATTTTTATAAATTACATAATAACGGATTCTTATTGTAATTCGTTATTTTTCTATAGATTGAAAAAAATTACAAGAAAATTAATAGTTACACATGATTGAATATAGTAAAATTACTTTATTCGTTGATAATTATCACTATTTTCTTCTAATTCGACATTTTAATTGCTAATTAAAGATGATTTCAAAATTCTATAAAGATATGAATAATATTATATTGTGAAATTTGTAAATAAATATTTAAGTATTTCTAAATCATTTTTATATACAAATATAAATTAAAAAAAGAAGATTTATCATTTATGAAAAGAAAATAAACTTCAATTATTAATGAATAATTAAATTAAAATGAAAACTTTTAAAGAAATTTAGAAGCTACACTAGAAAATAAATACTAATAACATATTTTTCTAAATTATTTAAAAAAATATCTAATTTTGGTAAAATCTAATTAGTTCGAATTATAGAATTACTTTAGAAGTAAACAATATTATTATAAAAATTATACAAAATTACAATGTAATAAGTTTGTTAAATTTTATTTGAATAATTCAAAAAATAAATAAATTATTCGAATAATTGTAATTTACTTTTCTTTTACACTCAAATCAACTATATTATCAATCAATATTGCAAAATAATTCTGCATAGATTCGTTTTCATTACTTCGTTTTCTCTTTTCTACTTTCCAGTGTACAGATATATACATTTTGTGCGTCGTTTTTGCGCATCGAAACCGGAACGAATGTACCTGGATTCAATAAATTTACGATTTCGACGATGGTCGGAGGATGAGGATGAGGATAGAGGCGCGCGCTATCGGCGATAAAGAGTGGAATCAGGGAATTTGCATACAACGAGGAATATTAAAAAGGATAAATCCCGAGACGGGGGCTCCCGCTGCGCCGGACGTGAATTATTTACGTGCGGCCGCCCCCCTTTCGCACTCCCTTATGCATCCACAGCGCCCCCACTGCAACACGGATGCACAATAAAATGTTAAAAATTCGAGGAGGCAAGAAATATTAAAAACAAAATATGCATACGGACGAAATTCTGCGCCGGCGAATAATTTACGGAATTCAATTAGCAAACATGCAACGCGAAAATGGTTATTTACGAAATATAAAAAAAGAAAAGAAAATTTTAATAACGGTTATTAAACGATTATATTTTTTTTCATCTTGATTATTTCTATACAAATTAATAACATTTAAATACCCCAACACATCAACTTCAGTATATACATTTCAATTTAAGTATGAATTCATCATCATAATAATTCATCTTCCTTACAATAAGCAGCAATTTTTTTTGTGTGTAATTTAAGCTTTGATGGAAATAATCACGTAATCCTTACGGTAACTGAGAGGGATATGCATATACACATATATTTTTTTTTCGTTTCTGGCTGTCTCGTCCCAATCGGCGGCAAAACTTTGACCTGGAAAATGGGAAAACTTTTTTAAAGCGAATAAATTTCATTCGCGACAATCTTCAATCAGATACGAAATGCATCTCGAAATGGGGAACAAAGAAAGTCAGGAGCTATGTATCATTTCTGGTTAAAAGGATTTCACGCAGGATTTTGCAAAAAAAAAACTTTGCAAAAAAAAAAGTTATGTAATATTTAATAAATAATATTATGTATTAGGGCAGAAATATTGAGGTTGAATTTGCAATTTGGTCTAAATTATGACCAATAATTTACATTGAATTGATTTACATTTGAATTAATTTAGGTACGTTGTAAACTTAAGATTTAGAGTAACAACGTTGATATTCACTTAAGGTTTAAGCCTTCGTTACTCGCATGGCGTCTGTGAGTACAAATTTATAAAACTGAAAAGTTGTGGACAAACTCGTTCTTTATACTAACTAACGATTTGTAAAACTACATCCCCCTGTTTTCGAAGAGTCTATTAGACGCCAAGCGAGTAGTAGTTTTATTATCTTTTACTTTACCATTTTTTTTTAAAAGATAAGTTTCAGTGATTTTGAGTTTCTTATCCAGTAAATCAATGCAATTAGACAAAGACAAAATATTTCAAGCCAATTAATATTACTATTTTTTAATATTCTAATAAATACACCATAATTGTAGATAATTTTCTTCAACAAGAATCGCATCATATTCTAGTATTTATTAAGCATTGAATAACTTTATAATAATGTAAACTCAATAACAACGCTAACGATTATGATTTAGAAAATTAGGGAATAACAAACGAAAATTCAGATGGGTAAAATGCTTGTGATCGGCGTGTGACAAATTGGTATTTAATTATACCACGACCCTCTCGGATCCTTTTGGGTTAGAAGGGTAGAGTTTTCTTTACCCGCTCCAAACCTATAAGCACTTTAATTCGAGAGATTTTGGAAAACGATTAAGAAAACGGATCACGTCTGTAATTCAATTTACGTTTAACCGCAACCCTCTTATACAAAAAAAACAAAGGAGTTTCGTGGATCAAGAATTTTGCATTTGTTTTTCGTGCGCTTTTAGATGGAGTAAAAAGTGCGTGCAATAATTGCGTAAGAGGCCGAACTTGAACGTTTCTTTGTGGTACGTTTCTTTTGTTAGTGAATGGATCTGAACGCATCTAGATTTTATTTCGACTTTTTCAAATCCTCAAATGCATTTTACAGATTTTTTTTTATGAAAAGATGTGAGATGAAATAATGAGTTACAAAACAATAATATGTACAGCATAATACGGTTGGAATAAAATTCAATACAAACTAAATTGAAATTGAGCGAATTAAAATAAATTCAAGTCTTTTATTTGCGATTTTAAAGTCTTCTATTTGTATGGTTGTTCTGTCCAACCACTAAATTATAGGATTATGTCCTATAAAAATAAATATGTAGAATAGACAGATCTCACGGAAGGCTATTACCGTTTGTAACGTTTCTTCGTATTTTCAACTAAAAACCAAACTGCAGAATAGACAGATCCCACGGAGAACAGTAACCTTCTCAAAACCTCAAACTTCCACTCCGCCCGTATTAATAAGAATTAACTTTGCAAGTACAATAAGTATTTAGAAGCAGTCTCAGCAAAACCTTTAAAGATGAACATAGTCTTGTAAGAATCTTAATATGATGAGCATAGTCTCAGATGAATCTTAAATCGACTAAGTAACAAATGAAGTTATGTAAAACCAAACGAATTTCATTAAATTTACAACAAATGAGACTCCACAACGACAACAGAAGAACACATCCCTGGGACACAACATGGTTTCTATCCTGATTATCCGGACTATACGAGGTTTTCTTTGTTTTTAACGTTTTAATACTTATAATGATGAAAAATCTAATACTTAATCTTTACAATTATTTGAATAAAATACAATATTTCAATTTTGTGTTTGATTTAATTTTCAATATATTTTGGGATAAATAAAATTTGTAGTTTAATTAATGAACATGTGAAGATGTATGTTGACGTGTACACATTTGTTATTAGTTTGAGTCGCAGCAACTGGGGTGGGTTTGGAATCTGTAGATGTTTTTGATGTTTTATTAGATTTGTGCCAGTTTTCTCAGAGGGAATCGCCGTTTTAATCATCGTTTGGGTAGTTGGCCGCCACCGCAGCCGCCTACCCCCCGCTACTGCCGCCACACTAATCACAGTCCACGGCCGTGCACCAACTTTGTTCCCTAATTAGCTTATTCTGAGCTCGGGCGCAAAATACAAACGCCCCCCATCCACCGTGCTAATCACGAAATTCCCGCAAAGATCCGAAAAGATTTTACGTCTTCACCAACTTCCGCCACCCCCGACTCATTTAATTACAAACAATATTTATTTAACATCGTTGTTCTACATTGAGAGTATTGCGCCTTACAACAACATTAATACGAATTTCATGGGAAAATCTGTAACAGTATTCAACTTTCTTTCATTCGTTCAATCATTAATATCATAGAAAACGATCTACTCAAATGGTGCACAGAAACAATAGAATCGAAGCAATTCATAGAAAGAGAAGTTCTTTGTAAGTTGTAGTGAAATGAAGAAAAATGAAACGTCTCAGTCGTTGAAAGAAACGGGCGTATATAAAAAAAAATATGAGTCTTGATTGAAACGCTTTGTTCTTTCGGTTTTAGTATCTCCCTTTGAAAGTGTATGATTGGATATCGATGCCAAAGATTGACACGTAAAAGGAAGATGCTGGCAACGAAAATGTACCAAAAAATATATATATAAATAAATAAAAAAGAGTAAAACGGACGCAGAGAGTCTCGGGATTTTCAGTCTTTTACTTCTTCGACTTTCTTTCTTTATCCTGTGTTTAGCCGAGGGCGATATTAAAACTCTGGTTGCGCGCCTTCAACCGTAGGAGACCACAGAGCCGGAGGCATCTTCCACCTTCACCAACGCCGCCGTTCCAGACAGTTTTATTACAAGAAACGCGATTACGCAACGTCGCCTCAGATCCGAAGGACGGAGTACGTGGAAAGCGGTAATGTAATGTAAGGAGAGCGGAAAATTTTGTTTCATGTTTTGATAATCCGATAGAAACTATCGTGTCTTGTTGAAGAAGCATAACGAATATCCTCGTTTCGTGTAAAATTAAATAGAGAAGTCAAATCAATTGAAATTTTGATTCTACAACAATTTATAATTATTGATTTATTAATTTCATAGTCGAAATAAAGAGAAAAAAAGGCTCAGAACTTTTTACTTCATACAATATTAATACAAGATTTTACAAATTTTACGTATAACATCAAGATTTGTCATACGTCTAATTAGTATTTTATTCCAAAAGTTTCTGTATTTGTCCAAATAATTTCAAATAATTGATAATTTTCAATTTTGACCAATTTCTTTTTACAAAATATATATCAAATAATTTATGATTTAAATAAATTTGAATTAAAACGCAATTTTAAGTAGATCGAACGGTTTTGTAACCAAATAAGACAATTAATGTTTATTATTTTCTGATCAATTACGCAAATATTTGTCAATTTTAATAAAATTAACTAAACTATTATAAAACATTATGATAATAATCTGCAAAACACATTCATTTTCGTTTAACGTTCGCAACAGATGTGATTCGCCGTGACGCAGATTGTGACCTAATTTTTGTCACTTCTTATCTATTATGCAGGTGTGCAAAACGTTCTTCACACCTGCGTTTCATTGTGACGCAGAGAAGCGACGTTTTCATATCCATATAAGGATTTGTTTACCGTTTGCAGATGCAGCTGAATCGTAGTTCGGGCATTTTCGTAACGTACGACAGCAAAACGAATTTGTTTTCGTGCCCAAATAAGGATTTGTTTATCATTCGAGCAGCTGCAGTTTCTTATCTATTATGCAGGTGTGCAAAACGTCACACCTGTGAAGTGACGTTTTCGTAACTATATAAAGATTTGTTTAGAAACTGAGTCGTCGGGTCGTAAATCGGGCATTTTCATAACCAAATCCGACGATTTTCAATATAATCACCAAATTTTTCTTAGTTTCTTGCAGCTGCATTTTAGAACCCTAATGTTTCATATCTTAAAATGTATTTTCTTTTTGTATTCTCATTTTCATTTATATTAAAATATATCTAATTCTAAAAACAGTAGAAAATGTATACAAAAATTATAATGACTAAATTTGAAGTCTTAATATTATCACAAGATTTTACATAATTTACGTAAAATTTTAAAGATTTTTTTTATCTTATCATAACATATTTTAATGTCAAAATGTACAATTTTGAAAATTGTTATTTTTGAACAAAATATTTACCATATATTGTGTGAATTTTTATAATTTTGATTTCAATAAATTTGAACTAAAACGCACGATTTTTCATGTTCATAGAAGACTTAGTTTAACGTTTTGGAACAAAAATTTTCTAATTCTTATTACCTTTTCATCGGTTATTTAATGTTACTTAGATCGGACGGTTTCGTAACCAAATTAGACAATTATTTTGAACAATCACCTAAATTTTTATTACTTTCTTATCAATTATGCAAAATCTACTAAATTATTATAACATATTATGTAAATAATCTGCAAAATTCCCTCAATTTATTTAACGTTTTGCAACAGTTATGATTTGTTGCAAATTAGATAGATTTTTAAAATAATCACCTAATTTTCTCTTACTTTCTTATCTATTGTGCAGGTGTGCAAAAGGCATTTGTTTTCATGCCCAAATAAGGATTTGTTTATCGTTTGCAGATGCAGCTGAATCGTAGTTCGGGCATTTTCGTAAGGTACGACAGCAAAACGAATTTGTTTATGATTCGCGCAGCTGCAGTTTCTTATCTATTATGCAGGTGTGCAAAACGTCACATCTGTGAAGTGACGTTTTCGTAACTATATAAAGATTTGTTTAGAAACTGACTCGTCGTGTCGTAAATCGGGTATTTTCGTAACCAAATTCGACGATTTTCAATATAATCACCAAATTTTTCTTAGTTTCTTGCAGCTGTATTTTGAGAACCTTAATGTTTTATATCTTAAAATGTATTTTCTTTTTGTATTCTCATTTTCATTTATATTAAAATATATCTAATACTAAAAACAGTAGAAAATGTATTAAAATTCTAATGAGTAAATTTGAAGTCTTACTATTATCACAAGATTTTACATATTTTACGTACAATATTAAAGATTTTTTGTATCTTATCATAAAATATTTTAATGGCAAAATGTACAATTTTGAAAATTGTTATTTTTGAACAAAATATTTACCATATATTGTGTGAATTTTAATAATTTTGATTTAAATAAATTTGAACAAAAACGCACGATTTTTCATGATCATAGAAGACTTAGTTTAACGTTTTAGAACAAAAATTTTCTAATTCTTATTACCTTTTCATCGATTATTTAATGTTACGTAGATCGGACGGTTTCGTAACCAAATTAGGCAATTATTTTAAACAATCATCTAATTTTTTATTACTTTCTTATCAATTATGCAAAATCTACTAAATTATTGTAACATATTATATAAATAATCTGCAAAATTCACTCAATTTATTTAACGTTTTGCAACAGTTATGATTTGTAGCAAATTAGATAATTTTTTAAAATAATCACCTAATTTTCTCTTACTTTCTTATCTATTATGCAGGTGTGCAAAACGCATTTGTTTTCGTTCCCATATAAGGATTTGTTTATCGTTCGCGCAGCTGCAGTTTCTTATCTATTATGCAGGTGTTCAAAACGGTTTCATTTTCGTATTGTTTAAACGTTTTAGAACCGCTGTGATTCATCGTGAAGCAGAAAAGAGACGATTTCGTAACCACATAAGTCGATTTTTAGAATTATCATACATATTTTGCGTATAATATTAAATATTTTTTTAATTTATCATAAAATATTTTAATAAGTATTATATTTTATTCCATAAATTACTATATTTTTTCAAATGGCAAAATTTACATTTTTAAAAATTGTTATTTTTGAACAAAATATTTGCCATATATTGTGTGAATTTTAATAATTTTGATTTCAATAAATTTGAACTAAAACGCACGATTTTTGAAGACTTAGTTTAACGTTTTGGAACAAAAATGTTCTAATTCTTATTACCTTTTCATCGATTATTTAATGTTACTTAGATCGGACGGTTTCGTAACCAAATTAGACAATCATTTTAAACAATCACCTAAATTTTTATTACTTTCTTATCAATTATGTAAAATCTACTAAATTATTATAACATATTATGTAAATAATCTGCAA
>NW_017097669.1:0-6788 GCF_001412225.1 Nicrophorus vespilloides
CCCCCCTCCCCTCCGTCTCTCCCATCGGAGCGGATCATTGATTTTATTCTATCATTTCGCATCGAATTTGCTCAAACTTGCTCTCAGCAAAGAGAGAGAAAAAAAATGTAGAAGTAAAGGTGATGGAAAGAAGGACACGATTATCAAGCGGAAAATTGAAATTTCTTCCCTTTTTTGTAAAAAAAGAAATTCGTGTTTTGGTTTCGCCCTTTTAGACGCACGTTGGAAGTGGTGTTTTTTTGGTGGAAGAGTACGTGGAGAACGGTTTGGCGCCAGACCTACATTAATATTTCATCCACATTTTTTTTCTTTTCTAAATTTATTTATTTACCTTTATGCATTTCATAGCTGGAACAGATTGAATTTCTAAACAGGATTTAATATCCTGCACTCGGTCTGAATACTAATTCCAACTGTATTCTCATAAACGTTTACTGTTCAAAAAAAACAAACAAACGTTCAAGTTATTAACAAATTTTTCTACAAAATTAATTATTACGGATTTAGTAAACTAAATTCGAGAAGATTATCATAAATTGAATTATGAACTAAGTGCATTCAATAAGTGTAATTTACAATTTAGATTTTTTTTGTGTTGTCTTTATGAGTGTCTTTATGATTGAATTTCTAAACAGGATTTAATATCCTCCATCCGACCTGCATACTAATTCTATAAAATAATTCGTTTTTCTATTTTTATATTTAGTGTTTTAGTATGTGATAAGTGAAATCCTTTATCGTAATCAATTATTTTTATTTATTTCTTATTTAACTAATTGTTAAGTTTCTAGTTTAAGTTATATAGTATAAGACTAAATATTAGATCTACTTTATAGGATAATCGATTCAGGACTATTGGAAACCGGACTAATTGAATGCACTTGATAGAGATTTATAAGTAAATTACTCTATTATTGTGTTTAGTGCGATATAAATTCAATTTGCGTCAATAATTTCATTATTTATACTGTGGTTAATAAACATTCAGTGTACACTATAAATAATAAGTGAATATAAATCGCTTGTAGTCGTAATACAGAATGCGGGGCGAATGAATTATTTGATGTGTTTTAAATTCAAATTAATTAAATCCGTTTAGTGATAAATTTAATTAGAAATAATAATGTAATCTATAGAGAAAAACTATAATATTGTCATTTGTTTAATTTTTTAGTGAAAATATGTTTGTTTCATAGAAGACTTGATTATGTTTTTGAAGTTTTAAAGAATGTAATCAATTTTAGGTAATTGAAAAATTATCATTCAAATTTTACACGATTAGTCAAATTAATTAAGCAAATGTCTCTAGAATTAGTGTGAGTGTGTGTGTATTCTCTAATGCGGGACATAAATTAGTTTGGATCGCTTAGAATTAAGCAAATTGTTAATAATTAACGTGAAAGATTTACGTGTTTACTTCTTGCATCGAATAAAGAATGAAGAAGTTATTTTAACAGGAACATTAAGGACAAAGATACGCAAACTTCTAAGAATATAAAAAAAACTTAATGATATGCGCGCACGTTGCGCAACGTTAAGAGTTCTGGAATTAAAAATGATTAATTGGCGGAATTAATTGGCCGTTTCATTTGTAACAAAATTTGTAAGTTGTGGCGTGCAATAAATTTTAAAAGCTTAATTGATGGAGAAAGAGGACAACGGGTGTCGTCTTTTCCAGCTTGAAGACGAATTTCAATTACAAGAATGAAAATTATGCATTTTGTAATAATGATAATGATTATGGAAAGCCCAGATCCTGCATTAAATCAAAAACCAACAGCACACGAAGAACGACCATCTGCCATCAATTCGTTAATTAAAAACTGAATTAGGTTTTACGATTAATTGAGTAATTAGAATGTAAAATTTACGTGAATTTAATCATAGATTTATTGTATAGGAAGGATTAATTTAAAGGGAATTTAGTGATTTGTCGAAAAAGCAAAATTTTAGTAAAATAAATGATAAAATGATAAAATTTTGCAATTTTTCTTAATTAAGAACTTACTTTTTCTATTTCGTGAATTGGATTGCATTAAGTTTATTATTAAACATATTTAAGTGATTAAGATTGTTTGTTCAAAGAGAAATTTGTTGAATTTTGATTTAATTTGTAATAATTCTTTGATTTGGTTAAGATTAGTTTAACAAATTTTTTCATTGCTTAAAAACCAATAAGAAAATGAGTTGAATTTTGCTTTTTTTTGTAAATCTAAGATATCTTTAATTAATTATAATAATCCATTGTTTTTTCTTATAGTCAATTGTTTTGTTTAACTTTGAAATTGTTGTTGCTTAGAAACAAAGAACAAAATTGATTATTTATTGTTGTATTTCGATAGTTTTTTTTTTGGTAAATTTGATTAATTTCACAAATATCTCATAGCCTTCTCCTTTCAATTAAATTCAAAACATTTCTAATGTTTAAAAACGAATTATTCGTAGATCATAGATTTAGTGAATAGAAAAGATGAATTTAAAGGTAATTTAGTGATTTGTTGAAAAAATGCACATAGGAAATTATAAGTTGAGAAGAATTTACTTCAAATTTTACTAAAATATACGAAAAAATGGTGATTAATTCTTGCAATTTTCATTGTATAAATTTCAATTTTTTTCTACTGCTTAAAAACTAAGAAGAAGATGAGTTTATTTCTTATTGAATTTTGCTTTTCTTTGTGAATCTTTGATTAATTGCAATAATCCATTGTTTTTTGTTATAGTCAATTGTTTTATTTAACGTTGAAATTGTTGTTGCTTAGAAACAAAGAACAAAATTGATTATTTCTTGTTGAATTTCGATAGTTTTTTTTTTTGGTAAATTTGATTCATTTCACAAATATCTCATAGCCTACTCCTTTCAGTTAAATTCAAAACTTTTCTTATGTTTGAAAACGAATTATTTCTTCTGTTAAATTTCGATTTTGATTTGCAGATTTTAACAATATTTGATTGATTGAATTTTTGCTATTAATCATAGATTTAGTGAATAGAAAAGATGAATCTAATGAGAATTTAGTGATTTGTTGGAAAAGTTGAGAAGAAATAACTTCAAATTTTACTAAAATATATGAAAAATTGTAATTAATTCTTGCAATTTTCTATGTATAAATTTCAATTTTTTTTACTGCTTAAAAACCAAAAAGAAGATGAGTTTATTTCTTATTGAATTTTGCTTTTCTTTGTGAATTTAAGATATCTTTGATTAATTGCAATAATCCATTGTTTTTTTGTTTATAGTCAATTCTTTTGTTTAACTTTGAAATTGTAGTTGCTTAGAAACAAAGAACAAACTTGATTATTTCTTGTTGAATTTTGATAGTTTTTTTTTTAGTTAAATTCAAAACTTTTCTGATGTTTAAAAATGAATAATTTCTTGTTGAATTTAAGTTTCGTTTAAAGTGTTTTAGAAGTGTTACAAATTGTTTGAAAGTGTTCTAATCGATTGGTTTCTACATACAATTAACTGTTGGAATTCCTTGCAGTCTGTTTCTTTGTTCGACATGCAGAAAACGTGAATAATGGATCGCCGTCAAAATAATTGGAATTGTTGTTTGCATAACGGAGAGAATTCGTTGCTCGACCTGTAATAGCTCAATAACTTTGCGTTTTGCACACAAACAAGCAAGAAAAAAAAACGATAAAAACGAAGCGGACTGCGAAGCTGCAGGTGGTTATAAATCACGGACGGACGAAGCAGAGGCGAAGAGATTAATTCGAAATTTGCCTGTGCGAGAAACCCTTTTTCTTTTTCGCTTCTCTTCATCTCTTTGTCCGAGAACGCACACTTTTCCCGTCGTTGTTTGGGGTTTGCTGTAATTGGATTTCGGCGTGTGGAAGAGACCGCAAGAGCCAATAAAGATAATCCCTTGTTTCTTCTTTCCGAGTATTTAAGAACGGATTAACCGGGGGCTTACACCAACCGCAGCCCACTCCTTCCTTTTTTTCTTTTTTCGTTTTTTTTTTGTTCCTCTCTTTTTGGTGAAAATTGATCTTGTGTGTGTGTCGGATTTCTTTGTGAATCTTCGATTAATTGCAATAATCCATTGTTTCTTTTTATAGTCAATTGTTTTGTTTAACTTCGAAATTGTTGTTGCTTAGAAACAAAGAACAAAATTGATTATTTCTTGTTGAATTTCGATAGTTTTTTTTTTTTTTGGTAAATTTGNNNNAGAATTTACTTCAAATTTTACTAAAATATACGAAATAATGGTGATTAATTCTTGCAATTTTCATTGTATAAATTTAATTTTTTTTTTCTACTGCTTAAAAACTAAGAAGAAAATGAGTTTATTTCTTATTTAATTTTGCTTTTCTTTGTGAATCTAAGATATCTTTGATTAATTGCAATAATCCATTGTTTTCTGTTATAGTCAATTGTTTTGTTTAACTTTGAAATTGTTGTTGCTTAGAAACAAAGAACAAAATTGATTGTTTCTTGTTGAATTTCGATAGTTTTTTTTTTTATAAATTTGATTCATTTCACTAATTTCTCATAGCCTACTCCTTTCAGTTAAATTCAAAACTTTTGATGTTTGAAAACGAATTATTCATAGATCATAGATTTAGTGAATAGAAAAGATGAATTTAAGTATAGATTTGTTGAAAAAAAAGCATATATAGGAAATTATAAGTTAAGAAGAATTTACTTCAAATTTTACTAAAATATACGAAATAATGGTGATTAATTCTTGCAATTTTCATTGTATAAATTTCAATTTTTTTTCTACTGCTTAAAAACTAAGAAGAATGAGTTTATTTCTTATTGAATTTTGCTTTTCTTTGTGAATCTATATTGATTAATTGCAATAATCCATTGTTTTTTGTTATAGTCAATTGTTTTGTTTAACTTTGAAATTGTTGTTGCTTAGAAACAAAGAACAAAATTGATTGTTTCTTTGATTTATAGTTTAAACTGTTTTGATTGCTTTTCTTTGTGAATCTAAGATATCTTTGATTAATTGCAATAATCCATTGTTTTTTGTTATAGTCAATTGTTTTGTTTAACTTTGAAATTGTTGTTGCTTAGAAACAAAGAACAAAATTGATTTTTCTTTGTTGAATTTCATAGTTTTTTTTTTTTTGGTAAATTTGATTCATTTCACAAATATCTCATAGCCTACTCCTTTCAGTTAAATTCAAAACTTCTTATGTTTGAAAACGAATCATTTTTTTGTAAAATTTCGATTTTGATTTGCAGATTTTAACAAGTTTCGATTAAAGTGTTTCACTGGTGTTGTTACAAATTGATTTAAAGCAACCGCAGCCTACTCCTTCCTTTTTCTTTTCGTTTTTTTTGTTCCTCTCTTTTTGGTGAAAATTGAGTTTTTTTTTGTGTCGGATTTCACGGGAACTCGTTATGCGCAATGCATCCAGATCGTGTCACAAACAAACCCTCCGTAGTTTACGACTTTGCGTGGATGTAGATGATGTTGAGATGAAGAGGAACAGTTCTAACGGGGATGGAGAGGTTTTTTTTGTTTGTTTTTGGATCAGATAAGCGAAGGAATTGGGGGTTTTTCGAGTCGAGGTAGTAGACTGAGAGGAACCTCTCTCGAGGGAGGGAAAGAGATGTTTCGCCAAAAAAAAAACTTTCTCCGAAGATGAAGCAATGAAAAGAAAGGTAATTCTAATTGCCGATAGTGTCAACTGTGTGGGCATAGTTATAAATTTTCACCTCTTGCGTGCCCTTTTCTCTCGTTTTTTCCTCACCTTCTTAACACGTTTCAGAAGAGCGGAGAGGAGAAATTATTGCGTTTTTTTTGGAGGAGAAACGTTGCGGCTTCCGATGGTTATCTGAGGGGGGCGAATGGTTGTAAATTACGGTTTAATAATTTGCCAAAAGAAAAATAGTTTAAGTTGGAAAAAATGTTGGGCTATTAAATATTAAAAGGGCTGGAATATAATGCATTGTCTTTAAACGGTTTTTTTTTTAACGGAGTAGGAGGAGGAGAAATTTATGCTAAACGGTTTCGAAGACTAAAAACTTTTGGAGGCCCCGTTTAAACGTAATCTATTGTATCATTAAGCCGGCCAAAAACCCTATAATAACAAACCCAAATTATACTTTATGGGGGCAAACAAGGCGAAAGATGATGAAGAGGAAGAACAACAACGGCGTCAGCAGCGAAACACGAAGAAGTAAGAAGTGAGAGGATTTTGAAAATGCGGCGGAGCAGAAACTAGTTTATATACGAGAGCCACATTTTAGTTGCTGATTTCTTCAATTTTCTGCACAAAACAATCAATTGGTAAGTTATTGAACAAAACATCAATTAATTATGATTATTGTAACTACCTTAGACAATCTGTAACGTTTTGGGCTAATTTATGGTCAATTAATACCAGGTCGTACACGCATAAAGACGTTTTATAGTTTGACTTCTTTTCTACGTTTCTTTTTTTTTGCTCCCTTGTACCCAAAAAAACTAAAATATAAAGAGAAGAGTCTAACTGTTTTACGACCTTGTCATTTTAAGTGTCATATAAATGGTTTTGGGGAAGAAAGAAGTGAGGAAGAGGAGAGACCTTTTTTTCTTCATTGTTGTAATAACGCGGTGGGACAATGGTGGACTGACCTGCGAGAAGTGCGGTTTTTCGTCTCGAATCGGATGAAGAATAAATCTAATAAATTAATGAGATCATTAAGTTTTTTCTTTCTTTTTTTGATTGATATTAATAGTTTGTTTCATCGCGAAGGGTGAAAAATTACGGTTGAAAGTGGACGTTGTTTAGTTTTGGGGGTTGGTGGTTGAATACATTTTAGTTTAAATAGTTTCAATTTGATT
>NW_017097669.1:6813-7425 GCF_001412225.1 Nicrophorus vespilloides
GAAACAAAGAACATAGGTTTAGTGAATAGAAAAGATGAATTTAAAGGTAATTTAGTGATTTGTTGAAAAAAAGCATATATAGGAAATTATAAGTCGAGAAGAATTTACTTCAAATTTTACTAAAATATACAAAAAAAAATGTGATTAATTCTTGCAATTTTCATTCTATAAATTTCATTTTTTTTCTACTGCTTGAAAACTAAGAAGAAAATGAGTTTATTTCTTATTGAATTTTGCTTTTCTTCGTGAATCTAAGATATCTTTGATTAATTGCAATAATTCATTGTTTCTTTTTAATTGTCAATTGTTTTGTTTAACGTTGAAATTGTTGTTGCTTAGAAACAAAGAACAAAATTGATTATTACTTGTTAAATTTCGATAGAACAAAATTGATTATTTTATGTTGAATTTCGAAAGTTTTTCTTTTTTGGTAAATTTGATTCATTTCATAAATATCTCATAGCCTACTCCTTTCAGTTAAATTCAAAACTTTTGATGTTTAAAAACGAATTATTCATAGATCATAGATTTAGTGAATAGAAAAGATGAATTTAAAGGTAATTTAGTGATTTGTTGAAAAAAAAAGCATATATAGGAAATTATAAGTTAAGA
>NW_017097670.1:0-8799 GCF_001412225.1 Nicrophorus vespilloides
GTGTGATACATAAATGATATTGAAGAAGACTATGTTGATGAATAAAGTCGAATATTGCCCAAAAGTTGTTGTTTTATTAGTCATCCTATGAACTTATTGAGTGTGGTGTTATGTATCATAAATGATTAACTAATTATTTAGTTTTTTTTTTGCAAATCTGGGTTGGTTCATTCTATAATAGAAGAAAAGATGAAGATGATTCACGCTTCTTAACAATGTATATATAATTTTCTTTGAATATACGTTATTTATAATTGTATTTGAGTATTTCTTTGGGCATAGAATTTACAAGGGAACAATTGTTATGCGTTACGAGTAAGATTTTTAACGGATTTTGCTCGTTAAGCGAGGTTCTACTATACTTAGTTAATGATGAAATGTTAAAAATTAAAGAATCGAATGGACGTGATATCATTAATATTATTTTCATGTATTTTAAATACACTAATATGTCTATATTACTATTTGTTGTTGTAAATATATATTTCCATATCTTCTTTAAATTTATGATTTTTATATATTACTTCTCCGTTTACATTAAAGATATTAATAATTGAATGAGAAAATATATTTAATTATATTACCTATAACAATATTACCTATAACAATAAAAATAGATAAATTCTTAAAAAACATTATTTTATCAAACATATAATATAGATAATAATTCTATTAGTGACAAGGATGCAATTGATTTCGAGAAAGAATTAAGTCAAAACGCGGATCCAAATTTGATAAACACGTAACTCCTTGTCTACTATTTGTAACCGTTCTCGTTTTTCGATTTAATTTCTGTTAATGCCAAGAAAAATTATTCGCAAAGATAGGACGATCCAAAGTGCAATACAGATTTAATAGCTGTAGTAGTTGTGGTTATGAGCATCAAAGCGAAATCCAAAATTATGATAATTCAAGCATAGAAAATGAAGATTTATGCATCGTTTTTAAAATAAATTAAATTTTCTTTCTCGGTCAATGGCAGGACTGTCGTATTTTGTAAAAGGATTGATGACGCCACTTGTACAGTTGATAATCAAGTGATGAAAAATACTGTAGAAAATGATACAGAGAGGTTTTCTACTGTTTCTTACTTCTGGCAATATTTCAAATCTTTTAGGAAAACGGTCTACACGTAAGAAGTAATGAAACTGTGAGTTTGCCTTTAATTTTCCAGTAATTGTGATAATATCTTGGTTTGCTCCTTATATGTTCAAAATTAAAATGTTCAACTTTTCAAATACATCATTGAGAAATATTACTTTTAGCCACCAATTATCTCTTTAATTAAATTAAAATTCAGAAGTTTTGGTATCGAAGAAAGATATTATTTCAGTTCGCAAAAAAATAAATCAAGATGACATTTTTACAACGTTAAAGACATCTCCTGTTGTTCTCTCCTTCAATTCACGACAAAAGAAAATCTGGCTTATAATTTTAATACCTTTGATCTGAAAAAGGAAATTAGTTGAGCATTATTGATGTCCCTACTTTCATCGATTTGTGAGGCACAGTCAGTACACTATATATAGTAAAATCTCTTTTTGTACTCTCTATTTTTTATGCGCTTTTAAAATCCTCCATTAGTCCAGCTTCAAACAATGCGGAATGTTGGCGGAACGGAATATTTCCGTCCATTTTTCATGATATAAATCAATGTGATAATCTATCATCAAACTTTATTAATTTTTGCTGCATTAAAATGATATCTTTTAAAATAAATATATGCGTCATTTGATTTAATAAGGTTTTAATAAAATAAAATTTTAATTATATTATCTATGATTAAATACAATATATTATATAGAAGATGGTCAATATATATATCGTACTAACATTATATTAGAAGTCAAATCAATTTAAATATCCTATAGAAGTGCAGACAACAAGATCTATATCATCCGCTGCAATCTAGACGTGACAAAAGCAGCACATTCATAATGAAAAAAAGTCTCGTACATACAAGTGAACAGCGTGTAAATAGGAAGAGAGGAATAAAAATGTCAAGAATATGGATCAATGCATGTTTTGATGAAATAATATATGTTAAATAACGCAAATTTGTACGGCAGAAAAATATGTCAGAATTAATTGTTTATTTTTAGGAATTGTATGTATTTATATTATTATAATCCAAAGTTTGGATCTGTTTATTTATATTTATTATAAATTAAATATTATTATATCTACTTCTTTTTATACTTCTATCATCAGTAATTATTTATATAATTTTATATACATTTTGCTGGCTATAAAAATAAAAATATTATTATCAATGTTATTTTTTGTATTTTCCAATTAATCGGAAAATTAGTAAGTCTAACAAATACCAATTGAATATTTTTAACTGGTAACTTCTTCAATAATAAAATATATGTACTTCAATATGTGATAAATTTAAAGACTATAAAATAAATCAAATGAAATGTCATTTTATTCATTTATATCTATAATTACTTATTTTTGTTATTTTTGTTGCATTAAATATTGTAGAAAGTTGATACTATTACAATATTCTGGAATTAAAGTCACTAAAGCTCAAAATATTGAATATTTATCAATGTGTGTATTTTTTATATGAACTTTTAAACGAAGTTTTAATGGTTGTGCTTGTTAGAGAAGTATGAATAGTATTTTAATTTTTATTTGAAATATATACACCAAATGAAATTGTATTCAGCGTAGTCTTTATGGAACAGATGTTTTTTTTTTTATTATTTTACATGAAAATATAATTAATCGAGTTTTTTTGGTTTATATGATAAAAACAACATCGAACAAATGACCACCATCTTACTGCTAAAATGTAGGATGTTTTAACAGTATCTTTCATGACCGTACGAAATGTTTCAGGTCGTAAACGTCGGATTTTGACTTGATTGTTCCTCTTCAAGTAGCCTAATGAAAAGATGCCTGGCGCCATTTTTCTAAATTATTCGTTCATCCAAAATTTCTTGTAGAAGGTCCACCATCGCAGTAGCTTTTTCCTATAGGAACCATATGTCCAGATAAACTTCGACTGTTAAACATAAAAATTTGTTCAATACAGGACTACGATAATTATTTTGAAAAATATTTCGTTTTGAAAAATATAAGGACCGATATCTTTTTCATTCTAACATTTGGGAATGCAATTAATGCTAATAATAATAATTTCATAGGATTCTCAGATTCTCCTCAAAATCTGAAAACCATTTTTTTAGCTAGGAGATACTCAACATAAAAATGACCTTTCTCTGGAATAGAAAATTCCTGTTTTTTAATAATAAGAAAATTCTGGGAATATAAATTGTGATAGATCAAGTATGTTCTCAAAGTGATATAATGAATAGAAAGCTACATGTTGATGTATTAAACATTTCTCCCGTTATTTTTATTTGCTTTGTATTTGGAATTATTTAGTCATTTCTTAAGGGAAATAAATATTGATGAATTGAGGCCTTATGAATGGAATGGATGAAAGAAAAAAAATATGAATAATGAAAAATTCATTGTTAATTATATGACTACTCATATTTTAGTGTTATTTGCTGCTGCTTTTTTTTCTTGATACTTATGATGTAATACAAAACAAGAAAAGGATACTTTTACGATAAGGAATATAGAAAGCTTGGTTTTGGAAATGAAGCAGATTACATGACCAGATGAAATTTCAAAAAAGTCAAATGAAAACGACGACTGTAGTGACAACTAGCTACTACAGGCGTCTTATTTGGTTGTTAATTAGAGTTTGAAAACCTGTATTTTCAAGAAATTTATACAATTATACATTTTACGGTTATTTAAAACATTTACAATTTAATATTATTTTGTATGTACATTAATAGCAGTCTTCAATTTCTTAATCAATACATGCACAACTATATTCATGCGCTGTTTACTGAAAAATAAAAATAAATATTATATTTGAAAATTTGCAAATAAAGTAATACTTACATTGGTTTATTGATTCCGAAATCAATTTTATTAACTTACTCATTTTCAATTTCATCATTTTTAAAATGTCATTATTTTTCATAATTATCGTTATGAATTTGTTTATGTCCATACGGGTTCGTATTTTCTTTAGATTGTCGTGCACAGATGAAGACACGTCGCACGCTAAATCTTCTATCAGAATCAACTGCCTTTCGAACTTCTTTTTTTCACACACACAAATGATATCTTCACAATCATCATTATCATCAGTATCCTGTATATATACAATCAGCTTTTGATACATGACGCGAACATCATTTAGAGACATAAGAACATCTAGCCAATAACTCTCTTCCTCTGAATAGACAGTAGTACACCACTGTTTTCTCAGCTTGTTGACAAAAGAACAGACAGTGCCGGTTCTTCCCTGCAACTTTGAATAATTTCTTGCAGCAATCTCTTTTTTTTGGCGATTGCTGAAGTCTTTATTTCTTTTATTTAGATCATTCGCAATCGACTGCACAATAGACTTCATATGATCAAGAATGTCTGTAGAATTCGTTTTTAGTTCTTCGATACTCATTGTGCGTTGTGTTTAGCTAATTCAAAGTTTAAATTCTAAATGGTATTATAAAAAAATGCAAGTTTAAGCCAATGTTTGAAGCAACTGAACCATTGAACTAGCTATTTATGCAGTCAAGAATGTAATATTTTTGCAAAAGGAGTGGGGATAAGGAGTAGGGGAATTCAAAGTATCAGGTAAATTTGTTTTTCTGCTATAAAATTGTCCATGTTTTAGTTGAAGGGTCGGATCTTTTCTAAGAATTATACCGGTATATCTGAAAATCATTTCTGGCACAATATTTCCTCAAATAATATTTTTAATGGTAGCACTTAAAAATACATTACAATTTCCTAAAATTATGTTTAGAGTTCAGACAGAAAATTCCTTATATTAACAAATATAATGTTAAAAATAATATTAAATTATTATTAATAAACAAAAATAATAAATTTGAATGTTTTATGTCAAAAATAGTAAGTTGCAATTATTTATTAAATTAAAATGTATAACATTTAACGAAATATAAAACTATTTATCTATATCACAAATAATGAACTATTTTTTATTTATGATCTCTACAAAATATAGTATTCAAAATGTAATCAAAATTTGTTACGTAAAAATAAATTTACATACATTAAATTACTATTCAAATATACATTCATTAACAAATGGTCAAATTATTACCAAACATATAAATTGTAGTATAACATAAAACCTGATTTATATCTTCGTTATTAATATTTAAATACTAAAACTTTATCTACTTTGACAAAAAAAAATCAAGTAATTTTATGTTGTACTACAACCTATATACTAGAAACAAATTAAAAAATATGAGAGAAGTTAATTAAAATTACTATTTTTTGCTTTCTATTCAGTAAATATTAATTACATATGAAATAGCGTGAAAATTAAAAAAATAGTAACAACGAAACCAACTGTTATCTACAATTATAAAATCATCTACAGTTCTGCAAATTGTTTATAAGAGATACCCCTTATTTGGTAATAAATTTACCATTTATTTAAAAAAGTATATTTAAAATTAATGATATGTAAATAAACGTACATTTTTATTGATCAAATGTTGATTACATTTTTAATACCTATTTGTCCAAGTCATAATAAATCAGATTGATAGATAGTTTATATTAGATGTTATACTTTTCAATGTAATAAATAAATTCAACTTGTTCACTTTGATATAAAAAAAAATAAAAAAATATTATAATAATAATTTTTATTAGTCATAATTGTAACCAATGGGCTATTGTCTTTACGCCCAAAAAAAAGATTATTTTTTTGGTTATTAATAATAATTTAATATTATTTTGTAATGTAAAAAATAATTTTAAGAAATTTGAATGTATTACAAGGTGCTACCATAAAAACAATAATAATGCTGGGTAAGTATTAATTGACTGCAATGAAGTCGCTTTTATTGAGTGATTTTCAAATATTGCGGTATAATTCTTAGAATACATCCTACCCTTCAGCTAAAACATACTATAAGCAGAAAAACAAATTTACCTGATACCTTGAATTTCCCTACTCCCTTATACCCCCTCCTTTTGCAAAGCATTACATTCTTGACTGCATAAATAGCAAGTGCAATGATTTAGTTGCTTCTACATTTAACTATATTTTATATTCCTAACTTTGAATTAGTTAACCATTTTTTGCACGATGAGCAACGACACACTAAAAAATAATTCTATACTAATTCTTAAAAATATGAAATTTCTTGTACAGATTTTTGAGAAGGATACAAAGAGACGACATAATGATTACATTCATCGCCAAGAAAAAGAGATAGCTGCGAGAGATTATGCAAAGCTGCAGGGAAGAAACGGCACTGTATGTTCTTTTGTCAACAATCGAAGAAAACAGTGGTGCAAAACTGTTAATTCAAACGAAAGAAGTTATTGGCATGATGTTTTTATGTCTCTGGAAGATATTCGAGACATGTATAAAATTCTGATTATATATATTCGGGATACTGATGATATATGTGTGTGTAAAAAAAATAAGTTTCGAAGGCAGTTCATTCTGATAGAAGATTTATCGGGCGACGTGTCTTCATCGGTACATAACAATCTTAAAAAAATACAAACCCGTATGGACATAAATAATTTCCTAACGATAATTATGAAAAATAGTGACATTTTAAAAATGATCAAATTGAAAATGAAAAAGTTGATCAAATTGATTTCGGAATCAATAAATCAATGTAAGTATTACTTTTTTTTAGCAATATTTCAAATTTCATACTTATACTTATTTTTATTTTTCAGTAAACAGCGCATGTGAATCTAGGAAATTAGAAAATTGAAGACTGCTATTAATGTATATAAAAAATAATTTTAAATTGTAAATGTTTTAAATAAGTTTTACACTCGACAATAAATAATATAATGTTTAGTTGTATAGTATGTTTTTGTTACAATTATCTCATGTATAGATGAAGGTTTTTTTAAACTACCTTGATGGAAAGTATAAAACTTGAACTTTAAAGACGCTACGTTCTTTACTATTTGTTTGACGACCACCAGTAGTGAACTGTTTCAGTGAATTTCTAAACATTGACAAACATCGTTATGTGATTCAATACTTTCATTTGAAAAGTGTTAGTCCAACAAATATCAAAGTGGAGCTAAATTCTACTCTGGAGAAGTTTGCACCCTCGTTTACAATAATGATGCATTGGATGGCAGAGAAATGGTGATGAAAATCCACAAAATTGTATTTGATGTACATCGCATATTGACTGAAAACTTTCTCACAATCAAGACAATACACCTGTTTCTACATCCGTTATGCAAAGGGTTTTTTTTTGCTTCCTGATTTCCTGATTAATTTATCTTTCCAAACTTAAACTCGGTGGTAAAATATAACTAACAATGAAGAGATGGAGTTTGCTGTTACTTTTGGGACTACTCTCGTATATGCTTTAAAACATTTTTTTTGTAAAAATATTACCCTTTATAAAAGAGAGCAGCAAATATGTATGATAGTTACAAACTGATAATTAAAGAACCTCTTTATTATATTTTTTTAAATGTTGATGGCACTGGTGTGCCTTAAACCGAAACAGGCGTGACGCGATCAAATAAGACAATACTATACATACTATTGGCGTAACAGATATTAAACTAGCAAGCATGGAAATTGTTTGACGTATGATTGGGCCCAATGAAGTTAGGGAAATGAGAAAGTTTAATTATCTGCAGATACTGTATTCACGATATGTCAAGCAATATTTTGCGAACACTGATTAGCAAAATGGTATTTGCTGAAAAATTTGCGCTTCAAAACTGAAACACACGGTAAAACTTTGCCATCCAGGAAAAGCAAGTGATTGCGGAGAATTTCAGCATAAACAGCAGCAACACGGAACTAAAGAGAGTCCTTACTAAACTGGAAGAATACAGAACAAAAATTATCAGCTTAAAGAACGTCATCAAAGAACAACAACAATTACTCCAAGAAAAATTACTTTTGCAACAACAGCAACAATGGATGTCATTTTAGTTGCCCTCCAAAGTATAAGAATAAAATGGAACATTATATAAACTTTTTTGACACCCTGAAAGCCCAGTTCATAGCCGTTGGGGAATTTAACTCTAAGCACACGAACTGGGGCTGCGGGCTTACCACAACAGAGGGTCCAGAGCTTTGGAGGCCTATGCAATCGCACAATCTGTCATACCTTTCCTCTGGAAAACCAACATACTGGAGTACAGACAGACCCCTCTTCCACCCTCTATAACCTGGTCACCTTCCCAAACATCCTCGAATACATTAAAAAACTCCAAGGCCGACTCGCTTCACGCATAGCCCTTCAAGATCATCCCACCCTCTCACTCTTCAAACCCCCTTTAGGGGCAACATTCTCCAAAGTCCCAAAGGAAAAAATCCCTCACCCCCCTGCCGTGCTGGCGTCCTACGCTAACTCCAAGACCCCACATTAAACAACTTCTCCAAGACTTTAAAAAACACTCCCCCTCAGTGATGTAAATCATTCGTTTTTCGTGCAGTGAAGTGATTATTACTAATTATGTGTGTTCTATCTCTGTTTGTTTTCTATTATTATTGTTGATGTTTTTTTTTTTTTTTGTAAAACTTTCTGTAATTAAGAGGCTAAAGCCCATAACAGTCTGCATTTTTTGTATCACACCCTACAATATGTATTATTTAAATATTATAAATAAATGATGATGATGAGTACAGACAGAAACAAACTGTCCGATTTTTAGAATGCCTTGATCAAACAATCACAAGGAACATGAGTCTGAATTCCAAAGAGGAACTGGAAG